>NC_031980.2:21169528-21469528 GCF_001858045.2 Oreochromis niloticus
TATATGGGACCACAAAGTCTACACCGGACCACACTTCAAATTTGGGGAAATGAACTGCGCATTTGTCGACCGCATTTGGAGTACACTTCGAATTGGGACACTCTTCGTCGCGTCGCTGTGACATAATCGGTCTACAAATGCACACTACGAAGCGTGCGGTCGCTGGATTGGGACACAGTCATAGGGAAACAAGAAAACTGCACACAGGAAGGAGACACGGGTGAACATAATTGGCATGACGAGACGGAGGGATGTCCGAATTCTTGGGCTGCATCCTCCTGAGGCCGCATTTGTAGACCGATTACGTCACAGCGATGCGCCGAAGGCTGTCCAAATTCGTAGACTCCTCCGAATGCAGCCGACAACTTCGTCCTCCTTTTCCCCGAATTTGAAGGATGGGTCAGGTGTGTCCTTTGTGGCCCACCATATCCCAGAATTCATAGCGCGGCCCAGCCAATTCCAGTTTTCAACAATGGCGGCCTCTACTAAGTTTTTAATATTACTCTTATTACTCTTTCTGGGTCACAAAATAAAGTTTTAACATATTTTCAGGCGAGAATGTAGCTGTGTAAACTTCAAATATCTGCTTGGTTTATCAAGATATCACATATTTGCAAAATTGCTCCGACGTTTTCTGAGAAGTCTGCAACCCACCAGCTCGATAGCTAGCTGGGAGCTCGAGGGTCACTGGAGCCACCAAGAACGGCACAACTCCCGGCAAATCGTTTTCAGATCACAAATAGATAACAAATAAAACACTTTTTTCAGAGACGCGATACTGATAGATCAGAGAGAACACACAGGCAGGAGTGACTGGACACTAAATCAAGGAAGAACAGAAACCAAAAACAAAGAACAAGAACGTCTCAACCAGAATACATAATGATAATAAGAAGAAACACAAAATGCTGGCTCAAAAGACCCAGGACCATGACAGTAACACCTTTTTGTAAATCTCATTAAAACTCTCCTCCTCTCCACATCTCAAAGAGAGAGAGAAGAGCCCAGGGAAATATATGAAGTATAAAGACAAATAATCAAAAGACAAAATGTAAACAATAATAAAGAACCTGTGATTCTGATCTCACTGTTTAACCTTTAATAAGCATCAGCAGGTGCACATTTGCAAAAACAAAAGACGCTTTTTATCAAAACTTCATAAACTATAAAATAATATTTTAAGTTATTTTTCTTGTTAGATAAACCTAACTGCACATGAAAAAGTTTTTAGCTAAATATGAGATAAAGTCAAAACTTTTTTTTGTTCCTTTTTTGAACCCTGTCTTTTCTCACAGCAGAAACATAAGCTGAATGCTCTGTTGTGCCAAACACGCTTGTTTTGCAGGAGGAACTATATAAAATGTCTGTAGCCTTCTATTTCTTAGTTTTTCTTGGTTTTTTGCTTTTCTTTTATTTCTTTTCGTTGTTATTCGCTTAGTTTATGTGTAATTAGCAATACCAGAGCTGACAGGCAAGGAAAGGTAAGAAGGGGTAGAGAGAAGTAAGGAAAAAAAGAAAAAAAAGAAAAAGGGAAGAAAATTTGAGAAAAGAGAAAAGTAAAAGTACAAAGCACTCATAGTCAAACTCAGTGGATCACCAACTGTTGCACCTCTAAGAAAACTGTAATAAAATATATAAAAATCAAGGCTCAGCAAGTCTCAGACTTGGAAGTCACATTTTCGCCCGCTATGTGTTTATTCACCTCTCTGCATTCAATCATTACTTGTTATTAATCTCTGGCTCCAAGAGCGTAACTTTGTGCTGAACATTGGGGGGTCAAGATCTCTGTCTGAATAAATAAATACATTTGTTTTAAACGCCAGAGGACCAGCGGCATTTTTACTTGTCAGCTCTCCACTGCTGTATTGCCAGATGGCAAAAATACCACATGGTGACTCTGCTTATTTATGTATATATTCAATCATTTACATCACTGTATTGACACCAGACATTGTTAAATTTTCCCTCCCTCTCTTTGGTCATCTGACCCACTGTCACCTCTTGCCCAAGTACTACACCTCCTCTGTCGCCTTCTTCTGTTTCTCCTTTTTCAATTGCTGCAGCGCCTCTGTCACCACCTTCAATCTCCTCTGCACCTCCTTTTTGCCTCCTCTCTCTCTCTCTTTCCTCATCTCTGCTTTGTTGTATCCCTCTTCAATCACCTGCTCTGCAAAACTCTTGTACCTGATATAATAAAGCTCAGTTAATTTTTAAATGGTTTGAGATAGGTGTTATATTCACATCAGCAGTGATTTGTGGTGGCAGACGTCAACAAGTCAGCAATTATTTCCTTTTTCTTGCATTGCAATTATCTTACATTCTGTATTTCAGATTCTTTGCAGATAAGCTAAAGAACAGATAACCATATGTTTCTGTTAATCCAAAACTCACCGTTTCAGTCACAGACTACATCTTTTTGTAACTAACAAGCCTACAAACATGCACCGTCATTCACCGTAGGTCTGTGTGTGCAGGCCCATGCGCTCGAAATGAGTGGGGTGGTCTCTGAACCTTACTGCCTATGCTCTGAACTAACCATCAGCAGCTAGCTGTCAGTGTAAGAGATAAGCAGGAGGAATGGCAGATAGGTAAACAATGCCAAAACGTGTGACTGTATTGTAGCAAGCAGTTACTTAAGTTACAATTCAGTGAAACTGACATTGATCCTAGACATTAGACTACATCACTGGCAGCCTCTGGCTTTTCCTCACAGGAGGCTAGGCTGGCAATCAAACAACTAAATAACCAACTCCAGTCAACAAATCAACAGCTAGCTTAACAACACGGGTATTTACCTCCTTTTGGTCAGGACCTTTTTTCTTTTTGCAAGCGGTTGGTCTCGACCAACAATTAAACAGTGACGCCTGTTCGCCTCTTTGCATGTCCAATGTCTCCACAGTTCAGTTAGCAAGCATTTTGTTAGCACCAGAAACTGCGTTAACAAACATACAGCAACTAGTGAGGTTTGGTAGAGAAAGCCGGTTGGGTAATACCAAATATTCAGCAAAGGAGGGGGGGTTACATTACTATGATGATGATGATTAAACATGCAACTATTTTGGTAGCAATAATTGAAAAGATGAAAGAAAATAAACTATTTATGCAAAATAATTCATAATTTTATAAACTGGAATGATGCAATTATATTGGGGGGGCTATATTAGCTGGATCTCATTATTGGGGGGGTCATGACCGCCATAACCTCCCTGGGAGTTTACGCGCATTTCTGGCTCTCTTCCACAACATGTCTTTTGTCCTGTGACCAATAGACACGACCAGTTGGGGCAGTTGGTGGTTTGTGTCAGGTGTACTCAAAACCTTTTGTTTATGATTTAAAACAACTAATAATACATTTCAGAAACTGAAGAAAGTAAATCAACCAAAAGCAGAGTCTGTTTGAGTTTACTGAACTAGACGCCACGTGTTGTAACAGCTGAGGTGAATCGGCGTCAATCAGCTTTTATTTGCTCTTTCTTGTTATCACTCTCGCTGGACTGGTTTAAAGAAGTTCACTCTTAACCAGCTTATTAGTCGTACGAGCATTCTGCAGGATACAGGGTACATGAAAATTACAACCAGGACTCAGCCATGAAGCTCTGCCTCCCAGCACACGCCAGAATAGTGACACATGGTTGAAACTGAAAAGCAGAGCTCACATAAAATCTGTTTCTATCTTTTTAAATTCAGCAAAAAAAGAGAGAAGAGTTCAGTACAAACAGCGGTGCTAAAGCTAGTTTAAGGTTTAATACTGAAGATGAAAGAACAGGAAGTCAAACTGCAGAGAATAATCGAGACTAGCTTGTAGTCTATTGTGGTTCAGGTGTGTGAGGAGTCAGAGAGAAACAGAGCAAGAAAACAAACAATAAAATCAATCATATTCTTTTTAAAATTCAGGCGTATACAGCTAAAATGAAAACAAATAGTTACAGATAACATTAAAGTTATAAATTTGAAAACATTGGTTACTATGTCACAAGTAAAGATAGAGAATAGCAATCAAATACATGAAAAAACATTTAAAGACCAATAAAGAAGCTGTTATTCGGATTATGCTCCCCTTCTCCTTCATGACTGAAGCAGTTTATTTCGTCATAACTCGACTCAACCTTTGAATGCAACATTCTCAGTCTGAGAGTCTTTTCTTTATGTTACTGGATAAACTGTTTCAGACAAATACAGTTTAAATTATTTTTAACGAGCTAACTAACTGCATATGAAAAAGATTTTGGCTTCAAAATATAAAATCAAAATGTAAATGTTTTAAACATCAGTGGATTCATTTCTGTGATCAGTTGATGTTGAAGATGTTGATCAGTGGAGTCTGACAGAAGCAGAAGAGTCTCCAATGTTTTCATAGTTCACTGTACCTTCATCTTCATCATTATGCACCTGTGGAAAACAACACAACACACTTTAGATCCTCTCTCATATCATAGTTTTCCATCTTATGTTAACATTTGTCTTACATTTTTGAGATTTCTCAAGATAATGTTGTGGGTTCAAAAATGGTATGTGTTTACATTTGGGGGAAAAAAAATCCCCAATATTTTTTATTATTGTGCCGTGTTCTATACCTCATTATATCAGTAGATGGTGCTTTTCGACCGCTTTAGAATAATTGGGATTAATTTGATTTGTACTGTCTATATGAGTGAATGAGTGAATTGTAGCTCAGAAATAAATGAGCTCCGGCCTCAGGAAGACACTAGCTTCGGTGTCCTCTCTATTAATCCACAGTTTTTATATGAATGGCTTTGCAGTGCTCCCTATTCTGTGTAACGCTTGCTGTTGGTCCAGATTTCCTCTACGTCTTGCAACGATAACAGTAACAAATAAAAGTTATAGAGGAATATTGAGCGTTTGAACTCACAGTGTTTTCTTCAGTCTGTGGTTTGTTTCCTAAAATGACAAAAAAGAAAAAAAAATATTACAACAAACAGTAAAACTCAAAGCTTTTTTTGTATAAAAGTTTCATCTGTGAATGTTCTCACCTTTAGTTTTTGTCCACATGTTGACTGTAACAGCAGATATTAAGAGAGCTGCGAAACCCACAGACACAATGATGCATCTCAACAAATACAGAAAATCTGAAAATAATAAAAATATTTTGCCTTCAACTTTTTGTTCAGTGCAAAACTCAAAAGATTTCAAATGTTATAAAAACAGTCAGTTTTCCCACATGTAGTGATCAGGTTTGAATGTGTTAGACTGTGGAGTTTCTAGCTACAGTATTTATTTTTTGAGAGTGGAGCTGTTATTTTTAATGTTGGTTTAATTGTTGATGTTGTTGATTTAGTTGTTTTCACATCTTCACCTAAAGAAATACAATAACAACATTAAAGACACCATCAGTAAGAAAAGACTTGAAAGTAAGTGAACAACAACAGAGAGGAAACAGTGGTGAGATGTTTAACAGTCCAACAAGTCTCATTTTTGATGATGTCTCATGTCTGAGGATATGTTCTCTTTATCTTCATACATACTTTTCACTCTCTTGCTCTTGACGAAGGCGGTCGCACTTTTCTCCTCCTCCTCCTCTCCCTTAGCTTCCCTGCTTATCCTCTTGTGTCCTTGTCTAGTCTCGTGTTTTTTGTATTACTTTTGCCTGGAACACTCTCTCACAGTCTGTTCTCTAAAACCTAAAAGAGGAATTATGGATTTGATCAACTGGTCCCTGAATGCAATTGACACCCTTTTCTCAACGAGAAGTCTGGGCTTGGGTGAGCCTGAGTGCTGAAGATATCTACCTATTCTGAACCATGATAACAGGGTTCTTGCTGATCGGAGCTGGCTTGGCCCTGGCTTATCGAAGAATTAAGAAAGCAGAAACAGCTGTTCAAACGCCCACAAGGCTGCCCGCTGGGATTGAAACGATGGGACGAGGCGTGAGTTTCTCAAAATGGGCTCATTAAGTGCAGCACGGATAAGATCTTGGAGAAGCTTATGGCTGCCGTGAATACTCAGAACAAGACCTCTGAGTGCAAACTGGATTACATCTTGGAGGGGCTCGCTCGGAATAACACCTCTGAGCGCAAATTGGATCACATCTTGGAGAAGCTCACTGCAGTCGTGAGTTCTCAGAATCGGCTCTTTGAGCACAAGAATGACAACATCATGGAGCGTAAGTTTGATAACATCATGGAGAAGCTCACGGCTCTCCAACGGGAGATTGAGAGACCAGTGTCGGACTGTTAGAACAGCTTTGAAATTCATATGAGTTGTTTGCACTAAAGTAAAAAACACCATCACTTCATACGGAGACCCCTTCGGCACCAGCTGCTGTCTCAAGGCTGGAGCTGAACAACAACACCCTGATAACGACTGTGTTTAGACTGTTCTTCCCATTCTATGCAAGGCCACCTGGGTTGGCTGGAAGACTGTTTACTTAGCCGGGCAGGGCGAAGGACACTGTCTCAGCTGAACTCTGGACACACACATGCACACAGACATATATACACATGCAGATATACACTCATCCCCCCTCCCCCCTCCAAACACCTTCGACGCTTATTCCCTTCCGATGCTGACGGTGGATCATGGAGACCAGCGCATAGGCTGCAGGCCCGGATGTACTGTCTACATTGGCTGTCTCTCACCCTTTACCCACCCCTGTTGCTTGTCATGTGTTTCTTTGGTGTATTAAGAGTTTTTTCATGTGCTATGTGCAGAGGTGTTTTTTTCTGTTCTCAAACTGATCTCCCTGTTGGAGCTCAGTCTGGGGGAAGTTATTTTTTTCTCCTTATCTTTCCTCATGTTGTGCTTTTTCCATGTTATACCTCTCTGACCTGTCTTCCCCATGTGATGTTTGTGTAATGTATGTATGGTCGGAAGGGTAAGACGGCGCTGGCATGGCTGTCAGCCTTAACCCAATTTCCCTCGGGATGAATAAAGTATGATCAATCAATCAATCAATACAGACACTCAACTGTGAGTCTACAGTGTTCATATGTCAACACAGAGCTGTTCAAGATGCTTTATCATTGTTCTCATGTACATACACTGGTGAAGATGGAGATATTGTAAGAGAAAAGCAACAATAGAAAAATGAACTTCATCACTGTGATCATAATTATTGTGGTGTTTCAGTTTGTTGTTCTAACAGGACAGTTGAGCTGAAAACATTAAGATGTAAATACTCACTGTTAATAACAGACAGATGAATCATAAAGTCTGGACCTTCTTGTGGTCCTGTTGCTGTTTTGAACTGTCTGCAGGTGTAACGACCAACATCCTGATCTGTGACCTTCTTTATAACCAGAGAACAGTCTGCAGAAAGACTCAGTCTGTCTGATTTAGGTTTGGCTTCTTTAATCTGCCCAAGGTCAAAGAGTGTTACTGAGCTGCTACCTGGATCTTTACTGAAGATCCAGACAGTACTGTTACAGTTATGCTGACCTTGTATCACATTTGTACAAGGCAGAGTAACATCATGTCCACGTTCAGCTGTGACAGTTTGAACAGTTTGATGTTGCTCAGTTGTTCCTGTTGAGAAAAAGAGAGAGAGAAATGTGAAACATCAAATATGTTATGAATATGAGTGTTATGTTTATAATGTGAAGTTTATTTTAAATACAACACAAGTTTAAATTTCAACTTTAGTTTCTAAGAGTCAGCTAAAGTCAAAAAGTTAATCATGACTGTCTCAGTTAAAGGAAGAATAAAGAAGTAACACCTGTGATAATAATGCAGTTTATTAATTGGATGTGTTTCTATGTACACTTACCTTTAAACTGAAGCATCAGTATCAGTAATGAAGACATTTGAATCCATGTGAATGCAGCCATCGTGCTTCTCTGTCTCTCTCAGTCTCTGTTCTTGCTCTCAGAGATGAATACAGCATCAACTTCCTGCTCACTTCCTCATAGTGACATCACTCCTGAATATCTTGGAGACTTATAAGCATTCATATCTCCGTCTGTCTCTTAATGTTGATATCAATTGAGTGAAAAGCTTTAAAAGATTTAATAATTTTTTATATTTAATGCATTTTTCAGACTCCCTTGTCGTTCCTTCAAAGGATTGTACAACAGTGGAAAATCTTGAGATTAACAATAGAAAAGAGGAAGTTAAATGTGTGAAGACTGTTAGATGAGGTAAGTGTTTGTATTAATGCAGCTCTTCTGTACATTTGGTTTATTATTAGAAAATAGGGTGAAGACTCAAATTATTTGCACACTAGAATTTGAGTCTTAATGATTGCAATGAAACATGATGAGACTGCAGCAGTGACAACTAGATAAGATTAGATTAGATAAAACTTTATTAATCCCTCGGGTGGGTTCCTCCAGGAAATTCAGTTTCCAGTAGCACAGCACTGACAGAAGTTACAGAATGTGAGCAGAAAAACATCATATATACACATATATAAATACAGAGTATACAAAGGGGATAAATAGAATAAGTAAGAATAAGAATACAAGGGAATTGCACATTTCAAGTATTGTGAGTCTTTTGTACCGTTGGTTAGTAACAAAAGTATTGCACAGTGAAAAAGCACTACAGCTTAGTTGTTCCCCCCTCCTTTGTCCTCCTGTTTCCCTGTTAGCAACTGTTAGCAGCTCAAACTGTTAGCAGCGCGATAAGAACACAGATCAGATGTGTTAGTGGTCAAAGACCAGTTTGTTCCTCTTTGAACCTCTGAAGTCATTCTTTCTGAGAAGTGAAGGGGAAGTGTTTTGATGATAATGTAGATACAACAGCAGCAGAGCTCTGGAGGTTTCATGATGACCAAATGAATGGTTAAGATAAATGGTTGACACATCGATGAATGTGAGACGAACTGTCTTCAGCAGTTTCTACACACATGAGGTCCTTCTACCTTTTTTTAATGTTGTGTAAGTATAATTTGGAATAATATCAACAGTGAAAGCAGACACATGTTAGGAAATGTTCAAATACAAGTTCAGTACAAACCACCAGAGTAAAAGTTTAATACTGAATATGAAAGAACAGGAAGTCAAACTGGAGAAAATAATAGATGGTAGATTGTACTGTGGACACCTTTGGATCAGGTGTGTGAGGTCTCAGAAACAGTGTTTCAAAACACAAAATAAATTTGATCCCAAATATTTAGTTTTTTATTTATTGTTATTTTAATAAAGCC
The DNA here is from genome assembly GCF_001858045.2 of Oreochromis niloticus. Taxonomy (NCBI): domain Eukaryota; kingdom Metazoa; phylum Chordata; class Actinopteri; order Cichliformes; family Cichlidae; genus Oreochromis; species Oreochromis niloticus. The sequence goes on from NC_031980.2 coordinate 21,178,632, forward strand.
TAAACAAAGATAAATAATTAGAGATAACGAACTGTTAAATATGAGATAAAATCAAGACTTTTCTTGTCTGGCAACTTTCACAACCAGAAAACATCTGAATGAAGCTTTGTGTCAAATATATCTGCTTTGCCAAAAGAAGCTCTGTAAACTCTCCAGGCTCCTCTTCTTAGTCTTTTTTATTTATTCACTTCATTTATTTTTATCGTTTTTTACATTAGTATATTTGTGTTTTATGTGTGTGTGTGTGTGTGTGTGTGTGTGTGTGCGTGCGTGCACGTGAATATCTGTGTATGTGTTGTGGTCACAAAGAGTGCTTAATAATGTAATTGAGAAGTCACAACAATCCCAGCCTATTTATTTATTGTGTCTACACAATAAATAAATAGGCTGTCAAGCTGTTCAACAAAAAGACCCTGTCAGAGGAAAAATTTAACTTTTCATCATTAACCAGATGTGAGTATTTCAGTCTTTTAACTTTCTCGTTTTTACTTTATTTGTATTTGTTCGTTTGATCACAGGCTACTTTAATGTGATGTAAAGAGTAACTAATCCTCCTTTTCTGGAGAATCAGTCCTTTTCTTGTTCAAGTTGAAACCCCAAGCAAGAGAATTTGTGAAAAAAAATTTTTTTTTAACAGATTAACCAAGTTTAAACTAAAAGTGTCATGGTCCCTGTGCCTCCCTGGCCAGCCCTGTGTGGCCAGTGTGTTGTTTTGCTGAGTGCTACAATTGACTCGGTGGCCTCTCTTCCAGCACACACCTCAGGGCAGCTCTGTGATTACCATCCTAAACAGACAATGACCTCTTCGCACACAAACAGGGACACACTTATACACACACAAGCCAGAAATTAGGCTAACCAGCCCTGTGTGGCCAGTGTGTTGTTTTGCTCTCTTTGCTCTCCTCGCCTTGCTCTCTCTCTCGTCTATCTGCCTGGGCGGAGCTCAGATTGGACTCCCGCCCTTGGCCTACACACCTGCAGCTGATCACCGGTGATCTGAGTTGTTCCTTGCTGAAATATTGAGTAACTCTCGTTAGTATTGCCCGGCTCTATAACAATTCTGTTGTTCCCGTGCCTTGGATTAATCCTCGTCTTTGTAAATAGGTTTATCTGGATCTGCCCGCACTGTGACCCCTGGACCCTGTGAGTGAGAGTGGAGCTGCTTGTGTAGAGATTGTGTGGACGAGGAGCGGAGCGAGTACGAAGGCGTGGACATGTGGGCCCCTGGAACCCTGGTGTCCCCCCCCTTCACGTGTACATAGTGCACCAGTGTGGTTAATGGTAAATAGACTGGTTCTTGTATAGCGCTTTTCTACTCTATCTAACTCAAAGCGCTTTATACAACTAATTCATTCACCCATTCACACACTAAATTGTTTAGTGCTTACTGTCTAACATTCATACACATTCACACTCCGATGGATGCATCGGAGAGCAACATGGGGTTGGTATCTTAGTAGCTGACCTGCTCTACCACCTGAGCTATGTTCTTTACCTTAATAAAGAACTGTTGAACCGTGTTTTCTCAGTCTGCACCTGAGTCCGTTCCACCCCCATGACAGAAAGTTCATTTGGACACCGTACATGACAGTTAGAATAAAAGCGATTTTAAAACATACAAGACTCTACAGCTGTGCTGCTGTGCTTCATTAAAGAGCCAAACTAAATCTGCTGCCACATTTATCCTGAGCCTGTAGCAAATTTTAACCAGGCAGAGAAATGTGTGTTTGTTTGTGCTCCACTAGTGCTGTGATTAAAAGAAGAGAGAAAGGTGAAACCCATTTTCATCTGGTGTGAGACCAGGCAGAGCAAACAACCATTTTTATTTATTTCTGATTTAGTCTGATTATCACACACACAAATAAAAATAAATATTTACAGATAATAATAATGTGATCATATGGAACATAACATCAGTTATTGTTACTGTCTATGAAGTTTAAAGACCAACAATCAAACACATTAGAAGAAATGTAAACACCATAATCTGTCATTCTGATTATGCTGATCTTCCTTTTCTGTGTGATAGCTGGTCTTCATAAACTCACTAGGTGAATTCAAAAATTAAACAACTTTCTCATCTGAGTCTTCCTCAAATTACTTGATTGCTTAGCTTGTTGGATAAACTGCCTTCGAGACAAAGACTGAGGCCAGCATAAAAAACAATATTTTCTTCATTACTTCCCCTCATCCCTCCACTTCTCTCATCTGCCCCACCTTTTTTCCTGCACCAGTAGGTGGCAGCATTGAACTGAAAAACAGGGGACATGAAATACAGAGACCATGACTTTATCTCAGTGTGTTACCTTAAATTGTACACCAAAGAACACAAAAGAAAAAAGAAAAAAAAAGAAAAAATATGTGAATTTTATTGTATGTATTCATTTATTGCTGCATCCTTTCACTGGCTTTCAGTGAGATTCAGAATCCACTTTAAAATTCTGTTATTAACAAAATAATCTCTACATGGACAGGCCCCTGCTTATATAGCAGAGCTTCTTACAGCTTATCAATGCTGTCGGCCTCTCCGATCATCTAACCAGGGCCCTCTAACTGTCCCTCACTCTGATTTTGAAACCAGAGGTGATGCTTTGAGGTTGTAGCGCCCAAACTGTGGAACTCTTCCTCAGTCAATCAGGTTGGCTGACTCTGTTATGGTTTTAGTCCATTCACTTCATTTGTGACCATAGTTTGAAACCATACATGCATCTATGTGTGTTTATTGGAATGTCTGTCAGTATGACTGATTATGTGTGTGTCTATTATTGAACTTTTACAGCCCTATGCCCCTAGTAGGTCTCTGAGGTCGAGTAGTCAGGGCCTACTTGTCATCCAGTATACGAGACTGAAAACTAGGGGTGATAGAGCTTTTGCTACTGTGGCCGCCAGATTGTGGAATTCCCTTCCTCAGGACTTACGATCCGCTGATTCATTGATTACTTTTAAAAAACAGCTAAAAACACATCTTTTTAAAATTGCCTTTTGCTAACTTTGTTTGTATTTTGTCTTTTTAATCTGTTATATCTTGTAAAGCACTTTGTGATCTCTATCTAGAAATGTGCTATATAAATAAAATTTTACTTACTTTTACTTACTTGTTTATGTTTCTGTATGTTTTAACACTTGTACACTTATCGTCAATGTGCAGCTGTTATTTGAACTGTGAAGCACTTTGTGTTTTGAAAAGCGCCATATAAATAAAGTTATTATTGTTATAATAAATCAAACTGCACATGAAAACAAGTTTTCGCTTTGTTGTGAGACACAGATTCTTTTTGTCTTGGTAGAGATTTCACAAAGATGTTTCCATGTTTTACAAAATCCTTTTATTACCCATTTTCCTTACAGATGCATCTGGAGATTGGCACACTGCATCCTTTGCAGTCCTATGCTAAAGGCTGATCTGAAGAGTTTCACACCACAGTTACAGTTATAACCTCTGGTCTTTCCCCCCCTACAGTAAAACACCCCCACAGTGGAAATGCACTGGTACAGTGGCCAGGGGTGCTGACACCCTGACCCCCATCTCCTTTTAAGGTAGTGTCCATTGGCAATTGTCAGCCCCTCAGCCTCAGTAACTCTTGCTACTGTCCTGGGGATGGGGGTTGATTGTCCTCCTGCACTGCACCCCAGTTCTTTGTTCCCATTCCAGGCCTATTTTCTTTTTTGTGTTCTTACACCCATTAATTGCCATATTGTAATATTGCAAGCAATCCCAAACTATATTCCATTTAACTCTGATGTATATTACTCAATCTATTATTCTCAACAGCTTCTAAATATGAGAATAAGTCAAAACTTAAATGTTTTAAACAGCAGTGGTGTCATGGTCTGGGTGAGTGCCAGTGTTTTTCCTCCGAGCTGGCAGTTCCACCTCTGGGAGGAGCCACCGTGTTCCTGCTCGCACCTGTGTAATTAAGCCGTAGTTATAAGGCCAGCGCACTCAACCTCTCTTCGCCAGATCCTCAGCTAACCACACTATGTACCAGATTACCATATGCAAATTTCCGCAATAGCACCCCCATCCAGACGCTGGACCTCCCGACAATCTCACTCACTCCACGCACCTGTCTGTCTCCCTGCCTCAACGTCAGGAATTTTGGATTACTTACCACTCACCTGGACCACTCTCCCCTCCACGCTACTGATCCACCCACAGCAAGTAAGCAGTGCAAAGGAATATTCAGAATAGCTGCCAGTATTCCTCCGGAACCATACCTGAACATATATACTCTTGTTTCAGTGACTCTGACCCTTTCCAGGGACCCAGCCATCCAGTCTGATTCTCCCTTTGGCCCAAAGCAGAGAACTGCAGTTTCCACAGTTGAAAAATCACTGATTGTTTACATAGCTCAGGTCGCATAAGCGCCCCTTAGTTTTGGTTTTTGTTTCTGGCACAAGTTAAACACACAACTCAGTTTTCTATTTTTGTTCGCTTACTCTTGTTGTGAAAAAATAAACGTTGTCACTTGAACGTTCTCTGTGCTGCTCTGCATTTGAGTCCTTGTTCTTTCAAATCGGCCTCGGCCCAGACAAGTGGATTCATCTCTCTGCTGAGTTGATGTTGAAGTCATTGATCAGTGGAGTCTGACAGAAGCAGAAGAGTCTCCAATGTTTTTATAGTTCATAAAGTCTGGACCTTCTTGTGGTCCTGTTGCTGTTTTGTCTGCAGGCTATCTGTCACGTCAGTTAGTCTTTGTAAATGCGTTGAAACTCACCTCCTCTCCATATCTCAGAAAGAGAGAAAGAAGAGATCAGGGATAAAAAAATAAAGTGTAAAGACTAACAATAAAATACAGAGACAAAATTTAAGCGACAATAAAGGACCTGTCATTCTGATCTCACTGTTTTACCTTCAATAAACATCAGCAGCTGCAGATTTACACAAACAAAAGATCCTGTTTATCATAACTAAGTAAAGAATATGTCAGAGTAAAGTGTTAAATGTTGTCATTGTTGTACTTAAATTTGTAGACCGTGCCTTAAACTGCATGGTTAGATGTTCTTCTGTTCCTCCCCTACACATCTATGATGCTGTGGGAGGGAATTAGCTGTAGCTGTTTAACTGCAGGCACATTCTGTTAAAGTGAATTGTTAAATGTTGTCATTTTCATGCTTACCATCTCTACATTGTTTTAACTCTGTGATGAAAGGAATTCCTTTGTCTCTGACTGGCTGGAGAGGCTTTTATTGCAGATACATCCTATCTGGAAGATCTGTTTCTTGTGATGTTGCTTCCTGCTTTTATGACCCTTTTGGTCAGCAGGAGTTCACACACACACATTCTCACATAACACACACACACACACACACACACACACACACACACACACACATTCTCACATGCATACAGATGTTCACACATACACACACATAGTGCCTCGTCTTAGAACCATATGGGGGGTTTTACGTGGGCGGTGCTTTTGCTGTGATGTGTATTGTGTGAACTGTTTTCCCAATAAAAGGCAGCAAGCGGAGGCTGGATTTGGGGTCATTTTGTGGTAGATACCGACGAGGCCTCCCTTGCAAGTAAATCGATCGATCGCTGACTGTCTTGTTTTCTTCATGATGAATAAGTCTCTAAACCAGCGGGGCTTGTGGAAACACAGACCCAACACATTCCATGTGGTTTCCTTATCTTGTGAAGGATGTCCACCCCCGGCCATTTAGGGGCTCGCCTATGCTTGCATATGGTGAACCAATAAAGTTAAGCCGTATACGGGTGTGGGGAGATGACCTTTGGATAACTAGGGAATGTGGTTAAACAGTTGTAAGCATATATTGTGTGGCAGGAAGTCATGTACTTGCAAAGCACTTGCTCATAAAAGGTTTCCTATGTTTTCTGTGTTTTATTGTCGGCCCTTAAACTAAACTGATAGCAGAAGTTTCTCTCTGGTACGTTTCTGCCCAACAGTTGTTTCTTTCAGGTGTATTCAAAACCTTTGGTTTATGGTTTAAAACAACTAATATTAAAGCTGAGAAAGTGTATTATTAGCAGTGATGGAAATAACGGTGTTACAAGTAACAGCATTACTAACGGCGTTACTTTTTTCAGTAACGAGTAATCTAACTAATTACTATTTCTATTGTTATAACGCCGTCATCGTTACTAAAAAGAAAATGCGGTGAAGTCGCGTTACTATTTTTCAACAGACGGCTGAAGCTGTGTTCAGCTTACCGCACGTAAGTAATCAGGGCGCTACAGCAATCACTTTCTGGCCGACAATCACTTTTTGGCACAACACCAGGAGCTCAGGGGGGCAAAACAATCACATGAGTGCTGCTGTTTGACTGAGGAAGAATAAAGTAGTTGTGGTAAGCCAATCACACGACCACTTTAAGATGACAAAGCAACAAGGTGATATTCACCAGTTCTTAAATTGTGTTGATGGGCCACGTAAAACAAGAGTCATGATAAATAATATATATGCGTGTTTTTTCCTGGATAGTGAAGCGAGATCGATCAACTGTAGACCAGACAACAAACGACGGAGGCCCAGAAAAGTGCAATCAAACGATGAGTTTATTGACAACGGAGAACAACCGTCAGCATATGGCTTATTTGCTCTGACAAAAATACACTGAGTTCTGGTTTTATAGCATAGAGGATCACACCCCCACATACACGTCAATACAGGTCAAAAATACATTATGTCCAGTCATTGTTTACAGACAAGGGTACATCTTGTACATCTCTAATAACTATAAACAGACATATAACTTCTCTCTTTGATAACACCTTCCTTTTAAGGTAATAACTTCAAGCTTCAGGGCCTCTAAGGGCTAATAATGGACCCTCGTCCTCAATCACTAAGTAGACTAAATTGGCGCAGGTCTCAAATAAGAAGCAGAAGACACTTGGGCCTTCGCTCAGGCCTGCTACTAGATTTATGTGTATTGTAAGCATGCATGCAATTAACCTGCTATGTTCTCATCTTCCCTCAACATGTAAAACCCTCTTGGATAGAACATCAACTCTAAACAAGCACAGTTATGCATTGTGTATAAAATAAACTCAACCTGTGAATAAAATGAATGTGATGACAAACATATTCAATGCAATATGAACCCTGTAAACAATATTACTGATAAAATAATACTGTAGAACATGTTATTAATGCATTTATCATAAGGCAGATTATATGGCAGCAATAAAAGAATCTCTAAATCCCAACATTCCCTCTTTTGACATTCCAACAAGGAATGTCACCACACTTCATGTTGTATCACTCCCTGGCCCACTCTATGGGTTCTAAGTTCATCTGGTAGATGCCCTCAACCCAGCCAGGGTTAGGAACCCTCGCCATTACTTTTACCAACAATCCTCTGACACAAGGAATGATACAACAACTAGCGATGACCAGTATTCCCAAAAGTACAGTCAAAGAAAACATCACTGACATAGCCACACCTTTCCATTGTCCAAACACAGATGTCATCCAGGACGCCAGCAGATTTTCGATACCTGAGTGCTCATGCATGGTTTTAGACAATTCGATTTTGCTCTCCCGTCAGTGAACTCGGACCCAATTGTTCTGCGAACCCCATCATGACGTCCCTGGTTTGGTTAGAGAGTCTCAGCAGATTGCAATGAACATAGTTAATGCGATCAACATTCTTATTAGGTGTCACCCAAAGAAATATACTTTCAAATTCTACCACTATCAGATTTACCAGCTTGTACTCATCTGGAACTCTCCTGGGCACTCCAATAGAGTCTAGGTTGGAGAGTTTAACCTAGGGTCATATGCATGTGTACCCTGGGTCCCTCTTTTGGCCAAAATATGTCTCTTACCTCTGGCGGCTAAGGTACGTGTGTTGTGTTGTGGAATAGCCTTTAATACATGTTGTTCTCTAGCATTTTGAGCCACCCAATCAAGCCAGAGGTTACTGTCCTTGAAACCGGTGGCACGCTTTATCAAATCCTTAGGCTTCAGTCTAGAGTAATCTGTCGTCAGAAGTAATCTCTCTTTTGGTTCCTGTTCCTTTTGAGCTACTGTTCTCGAAGTTACCATCTGATCAGTCAGAATGGTGATTAAGCTTTCTGCGAGCGGCTTAGACTTTGCATCAACTAAATTTGCCCTAAGCATATCATGGGGTGATTGCAGACCCATACATCATACGCTCTCCAGCTACTACTAGCTCCTGTACACTTAATAACGTCACACAAATCAAATGTGAATGAGCGGGTAGACCCTTTACCATAATTCAACTCTATGCCATTATTCATGCTGAGACACTCATCACCTTTACCTGACACCTCGCGCTTTTGTGTTTTTTACCGATCCCGTTTTAGCAACTACAGTCTCAGGAAGCGCTGTGCTGGACTGGCCTCCGTGTTCAGACAAGTGGTCCAGAGTGCCCTGCAAAATATAGACAATAAACAACACAGCCATAGTTAATATCATTGCATACAATAAACATGGAGTTGTAAGGAACATTCTAATCAGTTTTCTCATTATGTGTCTCTGATTCGTGTGTTTGCATCATGTTATATAAACTTTATATCCTGGAATGAAACTCCCCTGCTTTTGTGGAGTCCTCAACTTGTCACCGCTCCTTTCTGCTGGCGTGGCGACCTTCTGCGCTGCTCCTCTTCTTTCTTCGGCCTCCCAGGTAGACTACTGGTTGGCCCGTTGCACAGGTGAGAGGATTTATTTTGCCTCTGCTCGTTATCGTTGACACCTGTGTTTGGTGTAGAGGAGTTTTCCTCTACCAACCTCTCATGTGCTGGCGCACACTGCGACCAATGATACCAGGTATCGCCTTTCCCTTTCAGTTGAACTGCTGTAGTTGTTCTGGCAACGACCTCGTAAGGACCCTCCAGCGTGGCTCCTTCCACTTCTGGAGTTCCTCGTGGGCTCAAATTCAGTTCCTTGTTTGCAGACTATAGCATAGCCTGCTTTCGATCCTTCTTCATCACGATGACAGCAGCCATCTATGAACCAATCCTCAGCTCCAGGGATAGGTTCTGCTTGTAAATCTTCCCTAACTTTCCCTTCAACTTCTGCTTTCTTAGTACAATCATGAGGTTCTCCTGATTGATTCCTTCATGTGTAAATGTCAGATTCGGAGCATCTAAAACTTTACTCAGTCTCTGTTGTGCTAATGATGTCATCGTGAACGCCTGCGAGTTCACATATGCCACCACACTATGTGTAGTCAGAACTTTTTGGTGGGTGTTCTCTCACTACATGTGCTGTTTTCTATATTATTTTGGCAACCCCTGCTGCATGCTGTGCGCATGTAGGGTGCCTTGCTTCTGTTGGACTCAATCTTATGCTGACCTACATAAGTACCTGTCTTTCTTTATTCAATCATCTTCCGGGGGTGAGAGACCTCTGCACAGCTCAGACACCAGTTGCAAGAGCTCTCTAACATTAGAATCATCAGCTGTGACTTATATGGTATTATTTCGGTACTTTACACGTCACACAGTCTTGAACATTGTTTGTATGGGGAGTTCCTCTTTTTTGTGTCTATATCTATTAATATGCCTTGTGCACTAAAACTTCCTGTTTTTCAGTCTGGCTGAGCTCTTGTTTGTAAGTCAAAGGTGGCCTTGCTCTACAAGCCTTCATTATTAGAGTACACATTAAAAATATTTCTTTTATTCCTAACACCAGTCCCCCTTTTTCATTTTTCACTTGAGAAATGAACTAATTCCTAATTTATCACATTAAGTTTACTTCAATACAATTCAATTGAATTTTATTTATATAGCGCCAAATCACAACAAAAATTGGCTCCAGGCGCTTCATAGATACAGAGAAAAACCCAACAATCTTGTGACCCCCTATTGAGCAAGCACTTTGGCAACAGTGGGAAGGAAAAACTCCCTTTTAACAGGAAGAAACCTCCGACAGAACCAGGCTCAGGTACGGGCAACCATCTGCTGCGACCGCTTGGCGTGAGCTAACAGAGGCTTTGAAGAGAGAGACCTAATATTTAATAATCCACATTTCACTGTTTTAATCTTCGGTTCAGATGTGGATTCTGTATTGTTCTTGCTTTGTTACTATTGATGTTTAAGTTGTTTTATTGCTAGATTTGGTTTGTTGCTGTCTGTTTGGGAGCTGACATAGTCTCTATGGATAAGGGTGTTTGGCAGGGTAGCATCAGGAGAGAAGCTCCAGAGAGGCATGTTCCCTGTTAAAGCTAAAATATAACAAAAGAAATTATGCTAAACAAACAAAACCTTTCAATTCCCCAACCCTATCTGTCTCCTCAACGGGTTGTATGTTTTCAATGTTTAAAATAAATCAAACAAATAACTTAAGCTGTGTGACGGCACCTTGCGTTTACGCCAGGCTGTGAGCTGCCCTAAATCTACTTGCTACACCCCCTTTTCACCTAGTTTAATTTTTTAATCCTAATTTAAACTATTCCTGACTTCCCTCAGTGCACACTGTAAAGTGTAAAAGATACAATTAGCTTTCTCCTGGTAAAAGGTCCTACATTATTTTCTCTACCTTTGGAAACATCCTCTATCGAGTTAACCCATTTCATTTTTCAAACTTAGGCCTGATTTCTTCGCCCCCTTTAACGGGTAGCGCATATCCGGTCTGAACACTGTGTTTGGGCAATTTACGAATTATTGCAGGATTTCTATGTTATGTAAAGTTCCTCTCATCCCTTTTATTCTTCCATTATAACCTATGTCTAACAAGCTTTTGATCTTCTTTGTTATATAAACAACTAGGTGTATTTGTGCTCTGTTCTTCTCCTTTCTCTGGTTGGTTCCGTTTGATCTCAGGCTTCCAGGATTCTCGCCCCCCCTGTGGTCGCTGTGGTCCTGAAATCTTCTCCTGTAAAGGATAGAAAACAAACAGCCTCTCTCTGCTACACCTCACTAATCTACTGTGTTCATCTAAGGTTCCTTTAATCATTCAAAGTTGTTTCACCATATCATGTTCGGGGCTCTGTCCTCTATATTAACTTTACTTAATCTCCATGCCCTTCATGTGTGTGAGCAACACTGTTAGTTTTATTAAACACACCCAGGGTAAGATATAAACCATCACCATCTAAGCATAGAAACAGATCAAAAAGAACCACAAAACAATTTCTATATCTAAATTATCAAAAACCCCAAACGTCATAAAACGATCCTAAAACCCATTTCAAATTAAACCTTAAATCCTGTAACTCCCCTTTTGTGACACATCTTATGTGTTACAAACTCAAAATCCTTCACTCGAGCTTAGGAGATTAAAAGAAAAAGGTTAGTCATATCATATTAAATATTCATGCTCCGGCCCTTCAAACCTGTGTTTAAGGAATGAAATCATATTAATCATTATGTCAAATCTTTTCTTGGCTCCATCCACAGCCTGCATCCTTGGAACTTCGTAGAAACAAAAACCTGTGTGTTAACCAGAACTTCACATTTCATCCTCAGTTTTTCCCCACTTATGATCCAACCTGTGTTATAAAAAGAAAAGTTAAAACAGAACAGTTATCAGTCATGTGTCTAACCTTAGTCCAGTCTTTATCTCAGTGTCCAGTCGGTCCAACCTATGGTCTGCCTCGTCCGTCCAGTCACCATCCATTTACACACATTCACTCACATGCATTAACATCAGGTCTTGCTGACAGTGGAGACTATCTCGCAAATAATCAGAGTCTTCACTCTCAGCAACATGCGCTCATTCATTTGTTTTATTTTGTTTTTAGGAAAATAGTTCTTTCTGCTTTTAGACTGGATTGGCTCGCGGCAATCCTTTTAGACAGAGACTTAGCCTTCTCCTCTGGCCATTGTAATCTGGAGAAGGTCACCGAGAATTTTCAGCGCTGTTATCCACTCTTTTGCAGGCCTGCTTAGAACAAAAATGAGAAAAAGAGAGCTGATTATTGGCTCATCCAAACACAAAACAAAATCACCTGACAGGTTTTCTAAGTGCACTGTTACAAAAATGATGAACCCCCTTAGACATGTGCATGTTTGATAAAACTCCCTCCATTAAAATAAGAAAACGAAACAAATCTAACCGATAAAAGTAACCCATCACTACAACACAACCTCAACAATCTTAAACACAGAACATTTTGCCACAAGTTCTTCAGGGTCCTGACACTCTCAGTTCAACTTAACATAATTTCACCTGCTCAAAACACAGAAAATCTCGTTAAACACCACACAACTTGCACACCATCCACACTAAATTCTAAATTTTCTCTCCTGAAAACTTACTACACACTAAGCGAGTTGGACAACATGATAAACAGACTCCTATGCTAAACCTGCTATCTGATGTTCATGAGCTCTTTTGTATTCTAAGGTTAACGCATTTCTATTTGTGTGTGTGATTGTGTATATGTTTCTTTTCGTGGTTTTTTCAGACTCCCTCACAAGGTTCCACTTAAACCGTCAGTTTTTCTCTTTCGCAAATTTGATCTCCCTCCTTAAATAACAACATTCCTTGTCCTCAGCCAGAAGTTAGAGCTTGATTTTCAGGTTCAGGGAACAATTCACCCTGAAAGACAGTGAGTGTCTCCCCTCTTTGGCTCATCACTCGTCATTGTTAATGACATTTCCCCCTCTGCCCCAGCGGCTTTACCCTTCAAGTCCCGTCTCCTCCAGTGAGTCCAAGCTCACTTAGGGACCTAGGTTCAAGCAATCGTGACTGCGCCTTGCCTTAGGTTGTCCCAGGGTTTCGAGGTGGGATCTTACCCGTCATGGGCTGTCCAGCCTTCCATGCTTCGCCTGATATGGGGGCCAAGTGGGCACGGGTGCTATGAGGGGAGGGGACACACTGACTCTGGAAATCAAAGGAGTGTAAGCTGCTTTCTTCATTTCATCAGTATATTAAGCTATCTCACTTCTTGATTATTCCCAACATTTCACCTGTAACAATTTGTGTACGTGTGTTTTCTATTCATTAATGTAATTGTTAGTTCATGTATTTATTTTCTCAGTCTTTCTTTTTCTAAAACATGTAATTAATATATTTATTACTTTTTCTTAAGACATTCAGTCTCTAATTGCTCTGTTTTCATGCTGCAACGTCTCTCCCCAGCTATAATCAGACTTCCTGTTTGACGCACACACACTCTCTCAGGCCTCCTCTATTCACGCACTCCCCTATGAGTTATTATTACTTATTTATTATTTTGTCTTGCTTAGAATCAAAAAGAGCAAGTAGACAACACTCAGTGCGTCTGTCCTCTTAAAAAGAAGAGAAATAAACACATATGGGACAATTCTCCCCATCTTAGACAAAATGTGACCTTAAATGTCCGTTTCTAAGTCATGTTCTTCTCTACACACGACTCTTGGCCTCCAGGGCATAAAACTTTGAGCATAATCTTTTACTTTACAAGAACCCTCATACTAAGACTAAGACTGCTATATGTGCACTTCTTTCTTTGACAAAGTTGTATTTTGTATTTTCTTACTCAGCTGTATATAGTATTGGTATTCTATTTTATTCTATTCTACTTTATTTTATTGCATTCCAGTGTTTTCTAATTTCTGCTGCATAACTTTGCACTTTTGCTTTAACAAAACAAATTTCCCAGCTGTGGGACTAATAAAAGTCATCTTTATCTTTGACTAGCCCTAACCTAAATCCTGTCTCATCCACTGCTGAAATTCTAGTTAAATGAACACGTGTTACAGTTTAAAATTAAAAGAGGAAGTAACTCACACCCAAGTACTGTGTGTGTGTGTGTGTTAATGTCCGTGTCCCTTTAAATGAAAAAAGGTGAACACGTGGTGAGTTTTCCTCAATTTACACAAAATATGACATTAAATATCCTTTTCTAATTCCTGTTCTTCTTTAAACACCATGAATGACCTCCAGGTCATAACCTTTGGACTTATAACTCTGATATAAGTCCACACAGCGCACCAAGCACAGAGAAAATTCAACCTCAGTGCTTCAGAATTCTCCTCAAAATTCAGAAACTGTTTCTGTCATTTATCTCCCCAAGAACTTCATCATATGGACCTCGCCGAGTCCAGTAATCTTCAGCACATGTATCTCACTGCAGCCAGTGAAGATTTAAAAACAGTTTATTGTCTCAGTTTACCCAGTATTCACTTATCAGGTGGACCGCAGCCGATCCATACATCTCAACACAATCGTGTGTCCACATTTACACAACTTATTCTTTACTTGTATCACAACACATCTAGTAATATCATCAGAATTACTTCAACATGGTAAACATTGATTTTCCTTTAAAATCAACTTACCATTAAAACTCGAGATCACAGCTGACTCGATTCTCTGAAATCCTGAGTCAGTTAAAACACCTTGCTCAACTCACGGTGTTCTTTTCTCGGACCCCTTCGTCCGAGCTCACTCTTTTTACCCCGGCATCTCCCCCAGATTGTTACGAGATCTTCATAAACCCAAAAGTAAGCATATTATTTCCCTAATCAAAAGTGAAGCCGTTCCTTACACAGTAATTCTTCATCCAACAGCCTTTGTGTTTTGAAACTAAAAAGAGGAAGGAACAGGGCCCAATTTTAAACTGTGCATGTTGTCACTGAACAACACACACACACACACAGACCCAGGGCAATTCTTCCTGGATCATTTATTAACGTTCGAACAAACACAGTCCGCCTTGATTATTTTCTGGACCTCAGCAGATCCACCAAAATTCATATAAATATATCAGCCATTAACCGATTTATTTCTTTTCCTCAGACCACGCCGGATCTGTTACTTCAGCACAATAAACACTGATTTTCCTTCAAAATCAGTTTACCAAGAGCCACAAAACCATTTCTGACTCGATTTTCTGAACTTCTGTGTCACTTAAACATCCTGACAGCCCCAGGTGTTTCTGTCGGACTTCCTCGTCCGAACTTAATCCTTTTACTTACAAATAAGCATCTCCCAAAATGATCCTCTTGATCATTAGCTATTCACCGAGCCCACAACTCTCGGCAACACCACCTGACGTATGCCCACGCCGGAGCTCCTCTTTGAAGTCTCAAAGAAGTACAGGATTCTCCAATCCCGTGAGTTTGACACTTATTAAACCATAAGCTGACCAATAACTCTTATATTCTTAAACATGCATTGGTCTCTTTTTCTTTCTTTTTTTTTACCATGAAATACCATATAACCTTTTAACTCAGTACTGTCTGTTTCTCAAAGTTTCATTATCCTTGCTTCAAAGCTTCTCATTACTTCCAAGTTACTCATTCATTACTTCGACATTTTACTTTATTCTCGAGAATTCAGTTTTACCCCTACTGCACCAATTTAGTAGTTAAGATCATCTACTCAGCGAACAGATAATTTAGAATTCAGTCAATTTGCACAAATTTGCTTATTGAACAGGTTTGTGCGTACCTCTTAATCTTTTAGACCGGTCCTCTGTTCACCTCATATCAGATCCAACCTTCGGCCACATTAGTTCTCTCTGATTTAATCTAGAAACTTCACGGTCTGCCGTACACAGAATCTCTTTTCCCTTTTCTTTAACAAGAGATACTCAAAAATTCTGCAAATTCTCTCCACTCAGGAGGAGGCTCACAGCTTTATTCTTACTCTGTTTCTGGTTGGATTAAAATAACTCTTATATTAGAATCACCCTGTCCAGTGATACTGTATTTCAAAATCACCAAAGGCACGCTCACAAAACAGGAAAATGCTTCAGCAGCCTTAATGGGATCCCCGTGGGCCTCTCACTGTCTATTTCCAAGCACCTATAATGAAACACCGGCACAATGAGCATGCCTTTTTATCTACCCCTCATTTAATCAATGTATCTATTCTTTGTTAAAATTAAAAGGGGAAGTGACCGCACCCAAATTTTAACTGCGCACTTTTCCCCAGCAAAAAGAACGGAAAAAGAGACTTTTACAGCCTCTCTCTCACACACAGCCTGCAGCCGGCTGGCACTTAAATCATTTCAGACAGTTTCTTACGTCACGGTTTCCAGCTGTATGAGTGGGTCCCTACAACCCGGATATACACACCGCTGCTCGTCTTTAAGAGACGTCAACAGGTCTGCAAATTCTCCAGGAATATCAACAAAAACACAGCTTTTCTTGGCCCACGGCGGGTCCACAAATTTTCACTGACCACGGCGGGTCCGCAAATTTTCACTGACCACAGCGGGTCCACAAATGCATAGGTAATACTTTTTAATCGTCTCTCATAGCTCACAGTATTTATTCTCAGAGTTACTTCAACACAACAGACCTTAGTTTCACTTTACTGCTCGGGTGGCTTTACTGCAAAACCTCAAGCTTACGGCTGACCTGAGTTTCTCTTAAATCATATATCAATTTCCTCGGACTCTTGCGTCCGGTATCTTACTCTTTTTCTCACAATTAAGTGTCTCCCTAACAATGATCCTCTGCGATCACCAGGGCTATATCTGAGGCCACAAAATCTCAGTGGGGCCCTTCCCCCAGTTTAATACCCAGGAAACGTCTTTCCCGGGGGTGGAGTCCTCCGGCTCCGTGACTTTTTAGACACTTATAATCTCTTTATTCCTCTCTATTTCCTTAAAACAACATCTCTAGTTACTTTTAGCTCAGTACTGCTTTTTCCAAGCGACCATGAACACAACACAAATTACTTTTAGCTCAGTACTGCTTTTTCCGAGCGACCGTGAACACAATACTACTCTTAAGTTTCACTTTCGTTGCAACAAAGGTTTTCGTTTCAAACAAAACTCAAAACAGAGATCAACGGATGACCACTTGACTACATATTCTAGAATTATAATCCACTACAGCACAATTTCAGTTTAAGAGGTTTGTGCCTTACCTTTTTGTGGGCCCAATAGTCAAGCGATCACCGTGACGTCTGCCGTTCAATCACCTGATCTGGCCTCGACCTCCGCCGACAACAAACACCTGTACCTCTTACTGCTGATCTTTAGTTGCCCTGCATCCTCCACCAAATGAAGCGAGATCGATCAACTGTAGACCAGACAACAAACGACGGAGGCCCAGAAAAGTGCAATCAAACGATGAGTTTATTGACAACGGAGAACAACCGTCAGCATATGGCTTATTTGCTCTGACAAAAATACACTGAGTTCTGGTTTTATAGCATAGAGGATCACACCCCCACATACACGTCAATACAGGTCAAAAATACATTATGTCCAGTCATTGTTTACAGACAAGGGTACATCTTGTACATCTCTAATAACTATAAACAGACATATAACTTCTCTCTTTGATAACACCTTCCTTTTAAGGTAATAACTTCAAGCTTCAGGGCCTCTAAGGGCTAATAATGGACCCTCGTCCTCAATCACTAAGTAGACTAAATTGGCGCAGGTCTCAAATAAGAAGCAGAAGACACTTGGGCCTTCGCTCAGGCCTGCTACTAGATTTATGTGTATTGTAAGCATGCATGCAATTAACCTGCTATGTTCTCATCTTCCCTCAACATGTAAAACCCTCTTGGATAGAACATCAACTCTAAACAAGCACAGTTATGCATTGTGTATAAAATAAACTCAACCTGTGAATAAAATGAATGTGATGACAAACATATTCAATGCAATATGAGCCCTGTAAACAATATTACTGATAAAATAATACTGTAGAACATGTTATTAATGCATTTATCATAAGGCAGATTATATGGCAGCAATAAAAGAATCTCTAAATCCCAACAATAGTTTCATCAAGTTTACTGTCTAAGGACAGCGCTAGCAAGCACTCTCTGCTTATGAGCAAAAAATAAAAATAGCAAAACAAAAAAACAACACGTTCGTGTTGGTGGAAAAATGCACCATGTCGACCAATCAAAAAATGATATGGCAACATGACATTTGGTTGTTTAGGAAGAGGGGGAAGTTTTAGGAGTGACGGCGAGAGAGAGAGAGAGAGAGAGACAGGAAGACAGCAGAAAAAGAGAGAGAGCGAGTTTTGAGATGTGAGAGATTTGTGACACTTAGCGTGTTTGGAGTGTGTAGTTAATGTGTTGTCTTGTGCAGTTAGTGTGTAGTGTTGTGGATAGTTTTGTGTTGTGTGTCAGAACAATGAGGCGACTGCTGAATGAAAACAGGAGCAGTGATACACCTGCTGCTGTCAGACCTGCAGGTATCAGGCTGTCATGTTCTCCTTTATAGTGGACAGAAATTATTTTTTTGGAGTGGCACAAATAATTTCTGTCAATAAAATAAATTGACAATTTATATTTACATTTAAATATGATTCATTAAACATGTCTGTGGTTGTTACAGTAAAAAATATAACTTTTTTAACTTGGATTTTATGTTTTTTGTCTGATTTTAGATCAATTGTGTTAATAAAGTATGCCAAAATGAAAACATAACTGTAAATTCAGACATGTGAAGTTGTGCTGAAAAAGATGATACCAAACAAGGCAAAGTAAACAGTTTTTAAAGGTGAAATGTGGAGGGAAAATCAAAAGTAGTTCAAAATGGCCAATTATACCCTGGACCCCAGAGGGTTAAACATTTTTTTTAAGTAACGAAATAGTTACTTTTGAAGTAATTAATTACTTTTAGAATCTTGTAACTTGTTAGTAACTCAGTTACTTTTTTGAAGAAGTAACTAGTAACTATAATTAATTACTTATTCACAGTAACTTGCCCAACACTGATTATTAGTTATTTTAGAAAGTAAATCAACCAACTGCAGAGTCTGTTTGACTGAACTGACACTACATGTTGAGGTTAAGTAGTTTAATTAAAGCTCTCAGTGAAGGCATTAAATTAAAGATGAATATTTAGATCTACTAATGTGCTTAAGCTAAACAAAACTGATGTTATTTATTTAAAAAACATGTCAAGTGACATATTGCAATAATTAATTCAAACTCAAGCAACTCACTGCTTCCTCTATACCTGCATACATGCCTTTTCTATCACACCCAACATTACACCATACATGTTCTTCTAAAAAAGAACAAAAAAGAAGTTACTTTATGAACCAAACATTCATGCAGCATCCAGAAAAATAACTTGTAACCTTGCATGAGCAACATCCTATTTCTTTAGTTTGTTAATGGTGGAATAGAGGTCACTGGGATCAGTGGAAACTTCAGCGGGAGAGGAGGAAGCTTCACAAGTCACAGTGTCGCCACCATCATCATCATCACTAAAATCACTATAAGAAAACATTATATACTATTAACCTGACAGAAGCTTTAAAAATCACAAACTTACTGCTAACATCATTTCTGTAAGTATCAAAATCCTACCTGGTCTTTGTTCTTGGTTTGCAAAAGTAAAAAATAGGCGAAAAATATGTTTTAAAAAACTCTAAGCAGATCACAATAAAAGAAACATCAAATCTAAAATACAACTGTATTTTAGATATGTGCAAAACACAGAAAAGAGCATATGTCTGTCAATGTAATGATAAATAATCAGGTCACAGTTTAATCATCAGCCTGATAGCAGTTGGAAAACGGCTCTTCTACATCCTCCTCGTGTGACAGAGGATGGATTTATAACATTTTCCATGACCACAGTTCTTCCAGGTCTGGAGCAGGGTGGTGTTAGGGTGGTGAGTGTCTCTATCTAAATCTAAGAAAATCTCCACCCAGAGGTCAACGTTAATCTTATGACTTTAGACATAAGTAAGGTAAACTGAACTGGAAAGATTATTAAAACATAACACTGAGTTTCTGCACACAAACAGTCAAGTGTCAGTCTGACATTCTAGACTTCAAAATAATAAAGATTCAGACTCTTCTAGTGGATTAAGTAAGGCACTAACAGTAAGAAAAGACTTGAAAGTAAGTTGACAGCAACAGAGAAAACAGTGTGTCAGCATTTTCCATAGGAGGAAAATGGTAGGTGGTCCACATCAGTGCCCTGTGTGCATGCAGACCACCACGGAGGAGGAGGTCTGGCTGGTAAGTGACCTGGTTCCCTGTGTTCAGTCAGTCTCCATGGATGGAAGCTTGTCTTCCAAGTCCCTGCTTGGATGTATGAGGTTGTGGTACCTCAGGAGAATTCATTAAGTCTCTCATCAGGTTTTTTTGCCTCAACATCCCAGGTGACAACCTTACCCCATCAGTCTTTAACAGCTGAGGTGTAAAACATTGTTCTTTCACCAGGCATCATGAGCACCCTGCTGCGCTTTCTCGTCCATCTAACCTTTTTCTTGCCCCTCCACCAGTAGGTGGCAGTGTCGCACTGAAAAATGAGGCCTTATGAATTTATTTGTTAGGACACGACAGAGTGAGGCCATGACAGTACATCCATGAATCTTGTTCCACAAGTGTCTTTATATTTATTTTTAAAGTACAACTCCAGGCTTAATAACGCTTATGTATAAAACTTCAACTAACAGATATAAAATGAAACTAAAATGAACCATTAACACTGAATAAAAGGTTGGTTTTTTTGGTTTTTGTTTAACTTTTGTTTAGAGTTCAGTACAAACAGATCTGCTTAAACTAGTTTAAGGTTTAATACTGAAGATGAAAGAACAGGAAGTCAAACTGGAGAGAATAATCGAGACTAGCTTGTAGCATATTGTGGTTCAGGTGTGTGAGGAGTCAGAGCTCAAAAACAAACAATCTAATGGTATAAAATTAAAGTAAGTAATTTTAAGGGTTATTTCATGGTAAATTTAAAAAAATTTGAAAATAACATTTATTACTGTATCATGAATAAAGATTAAAAAACAATCAAATACATAAAAGACATTTAAAGACTAGTAAAGAAAGTTATTCTCATGGTGCTGGCCTCCCCCTTCATGTTTAAAGCAGTTTATTTCATCAAAACTCGATTTCTCAGTCAGCCTTCTGAATGCAACATCCTCAGTCTGAGAGTCTTTTCTTTATGTAACTGGATAAACTGTGTCAGACAAACAGAGTTTAAGTTGTTTTTAGCTAGCTAAATAAGTGCACATGAAAACGGTTTTGGCTTCAAAATATAAAATCAAAATGTAAATGTTTTAAACATCAGTGGATTCATTTCTGTGATCAGTCAAGATGTTGATCAGTGAAGGCTGACAGAAGCAGAAGAGTCTCCAGTGTTTTTACAGCTCACTGTACCTTCATCTTCATCGTTATACACCTGTGGAAAACAATACAACATACTTTAGATCCTCTCTGATGTGATACTTTCTTTCTGATGTTTTCCAGCTTATGTTAACATTTTTATAACATCTTTGAGATTTCTAATGATAATGTATTAGGTGCAAAAATGGCACATGTTTACATTTGGAAAACAAACACCCCCTATTTTTATTGTTTATTTTTTGTAATTGTTGTGACCTGTTCTAACATTGTTATATTTTGTGTAATGAGGTTATACCTCAATATGCCACTATATGGAGCGCTTCAAGTGCATGCGCAGCTCAAAAAAAAACATGAATATAGGTTCAATTATCTGAATATTTTTACATTTATTTTGCTTTGGAAAGAATGCTTTACTTACTAAAACTTGGTTTTAACACCCTTACTTTAAAATATACGCCGTTCAATAGTTAATCTTACCGAGAATGTGATGATTTTATGGATAATTAAAGTCAGTAATATAACCACAAACACAACAAGCTGAAAGTGAGTGAATGCTGCTCGGTTTGCAGTCCCAATATCACGGCACAAGCAGGATTCACTGCACTGTTAATGTTAGCTGTTGAGTGGTGTCGAGCCAAACGGACTTGAACGTGTGTTTGAACGAGCTGACGGTTCACTCATTAAGCTGAAAGAAAGATGCTTTAATCACAGGAGTCACACATGTGTCCACTGGACCATCTGGGAACTCTTCTTGTTTAGCACTCGTAATAACACAAACACTAAATCCTCCTTCTCTTGTGCTGTTTTGTAGCAGTGTATACACCTGAGACTGTCACCTGTCTGTCTGTCCTGCACTCTCTCTCTGTTTCTTTCTCTCTGATTGTGGAATAAAAGTATGAACATGTATTTACACTTGTAGTTACACTTGTGTTTGAATCCCACAGCTTATCACACATTTCATTTCCACGTGTGACAACTGCATGTGTGAGGACAGACTGAGGGACCCACTGCTGCACATCATCTGTGAGGCTTTGTACCCCTTTGTACCCCTTTGTATTTATTTATTATACAGGCTATACAGTACATAAAATCAAAATTTGCATGTTTCATGTAACTAAAATATTTATTTATGTGAGCTAAAGAAAATAATTAAGTTATAGACTATATTTATATGAAAAACGTGCATACTTAATGCTTTTGAGTCATTTTAACCATATGTAACCATATGTGTTTGAAAAAAACAAGGCTTTGATTTTGCCACCTCATTTGATTTTCTTGCCACCCTCATACACCCCTCAGAAAATTTCTCTATATCCGCCCCTGGAGCTAGCACCAGCTGACAGATGGAGGGAATAGACAGACTGTTCCCTCTTCATGAAGGACTGCTAGAAAAGTTTAAAATAACTAATTGTCTGTCCTGAATCAGTCTTATTAGGCAATGTTCAAATAATTTTATCATTCAAGTGTTTTCAAAATGGGAGAAAGTACTCGGAGCCTTCAAGTTAAACACTATGAAAGCCAGTAACAAGTTTAATGTTCAGAAAGGGTCGAAAGGGTCAGCAGCTTCAAATTCCTTGGAGTCAACGTCACTGAGGACTTCTCCTGGACCCTTCACACAGACACTGCAATCAGGAAAGCTCGCCAGCGACTCTACTTCCTGAGGAGGCTGAGGAAGTTTGGCATGAACACTAACATCACCTCAAATTTCTACAGGTGTGCAATCGAGAGCTTGCTGACGAGCTGCATTACAGTCTGGTACGCAAGCTGCTCTGCAAGCAGCCGCAAATCACTACAGAGGGTGGTGAAGGCAGCAGAGCACATAACTGGCACGAGGCTTCCTGCCATTCAGGACATTTATATTCAAAGCTGCCTCCGCAAAGCACACAGCATCATCAAGGACCGCAGCCACCCAGCACATAAGCTCTTCTCCTTGTTACCATCTGGCAGACGTTACAGGAGTCTGTCTGCTCGACTACAAGACTTAAAAACAGTTTCTACCATCAAACCATTCGACACCTCAACCACAACACTTAAACTCACACAACGCATTCAGAAGCTACCCTGCAGCTTCACAAGCACACTGTATAATCTGCACTGGTCACTTCCCTTTATTGGTATTTTTTTTTTTTTTAAAGTGCAATACTGTAATAACTGCCACTAAAAAAATTTGTACTGTTCACTTTGTACTGCTGCTCATCCCTGCCACTGTGCAATATCCCATTTGCCACCCCCCCCCCCACATTCCTATTTAAGATTTTCCTTATTTAATCACTAGTGTGTACATATATTTATATATACATATATATATTTAGTCTGTTAACTGTTAATCTTTTTTCTTTTACTATATTTTATTAATATTTTGCTCTTTACTATTTTTTTTCTACTGTACTATTCTGCTGAGTGACTGTCTTCTGCTCGTCAAATACATTTCATTGCAATGTTGACCCTGTGTTAACTTGCATATGACAAATAAAACCAAAAACTGATACTAGCATAAGCTAGCTGTTGGTGCTTTGTTTAGCCTTCTAGCGTGAGACATACAAGCATGTGGGATGTTTCTTGTCATGCTATGCGGATGTTTTGTCGATGTTGAGATTGTGTAGTGACTGTTGGGCTCATGGCAACAATATTGAATGTAATCTTTGTGTATTTGTATGGAGAGTAAATACACGGTATTCTGTTTATGTTATTACAGTTTTGCAAAGAAAAATAAGGCTCTGAAGAATGTGACACGGCCTCCTGAGTGTTCACTGAAGCCATTTAATGTTTACCTCTCTGCATAAGCCGGATAGAGACATTCAGCTAAGGGCAGAAGAGGAAATATAAATAAATGCAACTTGAATCTTTACTGAAGCTCAGTTCAAGTTCACTGCTGTAATAACTAATAGTGACTAATATAATTATAACCTTATTATTGGCGATATTATATTTACATTACCAAAGTGAGATAACTTTATTCTTATGAACAACATTAGCTAATTGTTATTTACTAGCTAATCTTAAAATGACTGTTCAGTACAGAAATGAAGCCCAACATTCATGTTTTTACAGTCCTGTGGTCTCAGCCTCAGATACTTATCAAATCAAATAAAGCTCATATAAAAACAAACAGACAAACAAAGAATCTTCTCCTTCATTTCTGTCAAACAATGCTGTATGAAATGTTTCCAGCGGTTAGTATCATGGTTGCAAGGCAACCTGAGCATTGCAACAGAGGCTAGACCGTAGCTGTGTCTCGATATGCATACTTGTGTGTACTTGCGGTCTCGTGATACGTCATCAGTCGGAGACCAAGTACTGTTGCAATTCAAAGTACGCATCAAGCCGAGAACGCGAAAAACTCCCCAATGTGGTCTCACTCCTCCCGTTTTATCGAGCATGCATTGGTGGTGATTGTGTGTACTTGGTACAGCTAAATATCCCAGAATGCATTTTGTCCGAAACTCAAACGCCACAATGGCGGAGTAGCGTGGATAAAAATATTAGTGTTTCTGGGTCACAAAATAAACTTTTAAGATATTGAGGCGAGAATATAGCTGTGTAAACTTCAAATATCTGCTCCATTTATCAAAACGTAACATATTTAAAAAAGTGCTCCGACGTTTTCGGAGACGTCTGTTACCCACCAACCAGGATGTCAAGGATCACTAGAGCCGCCGGCAAGAACAGCGAACTCCCGGCTCATCGTTTTCAAACCCCCCGCAGTCTTTCGCTACTCAGGTTAGACATGATATATAAGTCACTTAGATACTGTGACTTCTAAATTGTAATGTTTGGTTTATTTCAATGTTTTATTTGTTCCTGAGTAAATCAGTTTGGCTGAGAATAAAGTTAAGCTTCATAAGTCACAGTTACATTAAGAGAGGACGGTGAGTAAGGACTCTCGTACTTGAGAATTGATAAAGGGCTCATCCCATTTCACAAGCCTCCCACTTCCGGCTATCTCGGTCTGATGCAGACCCTGAATTGGGACACAGCTAGTATATACACACAAGGTTACAAGGAAATGGCACACAGGAGGGAGAGACTGAACCTAATTAGACAAGACAATGGGGAGACAAAAAAGAATACATGACCTGAGACATGAACCTTCAAAGTAAAACAGGATATACAACCGGCTAAAGGGCACAGACTTGAAACTACACAGGAGACACAGAATACAGGGACCAAAATCTAAGAACTAGAAATACAAAGAAGAAACCATCACACTAGCAGACAAACCCCAGATAAAAACAAAGATCAATAATAATACAAAAATCAAAACACTGGGTCACCGTGACAGCAGTGCTCCCTAGCCTGTGTGTTGCTTGCTGCCGGTCCAGATTTCCCCCAGGTCTGTGCCGGTACAATAACTAATTGAGTTTCAGTTGAGTTTGGTCAACATAATATATTCTTATTTTTCATTATCTTGTATCTCTTGTATCTCTTCCAATGACAAGTAGAAAGAAATACCACAAACACATTTTTGCTCTATAAAGTTATAGAGGAATATTGAGTGTTCAAACTCACAGTGTTTTCTTCAATCTGTGTTTTTTTCCCTGAAAAGACAAAACAAAAAAATGTTTACAGCAAACAGTGAAACTCAAATCTTTTTATATAAAAAAACTCCTAAAAAAATTCATCTGTGATTGTCCACACCTGTATTTTTTCCCCATATGTTGACTGTAACAGCAGATATTAAGAGTGCTGCTAAACCCACAGACACAATGATGCATCTCAACAAATACAGACAATCTGAAAATAAGCAAAAATATTTTGGCTTCAACTTTTTGTTCAGTGCAAAACTCAAAACATTTCAAATGTTATAAAAACAGTCAGTTTTCTAACATGATCAGGTTTGAATGTGTTAGACTGTGGAGTTTCTAGCTACAGTATTTATTCTTTATTCTAAATAAAATATTCTAAATAAACACCAACAATGAAAAGTACAAAATCAAGTAAATTTGTTTAAAAATATATTATTAATAATATTTCATTTTTATCTTTCATGGAAGCTGAAATGTCTTCACAGATTTCACAAAAGAGCGATTCAGCCACTACCATCAGGTTGATTATTTGATGCTGTTGTCAGTGTCCCCTCTGACGTCTTTTCTTCTTTTCTTGTCCAAATGTTTGTTGTTTTTAATGGTGATATACTTGTTGATTCTGTTGTTGTTAATTTTCTGGTGGTAGACTTCACTGTTGTTGATTTTGTCCTTTTCAAGTCTATACCTGAATGTAAAAAAATTTTCACACAGACTTCACAGTTAATGTTTTGACTTTAGATTTCAGTAAACCACAACTGAACTGGAAAGATTATTAAATCATGTGAAACAACAATAACAATGAATTTCCCCACGCACAGAAGCCAGCCTAATGTAACGCCAGGACTGACATAATGAATTAATTAAATACACCATTAAATAATTAATTACATGTGCCAATAATTAATTAAATAAATATTTATGACACATTTAATTAATTATTGGCACATTTAATTAATTAATGGATAACTTAATTAATTATTTTAATGATGTATTTACTTAATTCATTTTGGCACTTTTGTCCCCTTCAGGTCTCACCCTGAATTACTTTTTTCTGTCAGCCCCACCCATCAAACTCACGGGGCAGGGTTAACGCTGCCACTGCAGCTTCTCTAACATTTGATTGGTCGCCGTGTAAAGTAAGTCAAGACAGGTCGATCCTAGATAATCGATTGCTGGTGTGGACTTGGGGCAGCTAGACACTAGACTTGATTTACCCAGGTTCTGTCTGTCGGGTCACGTTTACTTTCTTGTTTTATTTACAACTGAGCAAATCGGTTTGGCTCTGATTAAAGTTACGTTTCATAACTGAATAGTCTTACTGAAGTTCAATGTCTCACTGGCACATGTGTTAGCCCATGTGTTGAACCATTCGGTTCTCTTTATTACCTGGTGTGTGTTTTTTTTATATATATATAATTTTATTTTCAGTCACAGCAGCATGTTAATAGCAAAACTCTGAACATACAGTACTTTGCTGTTCAATATTTACAATACCCCAAAAGATAACAGAAAGAGAGAAGAAAAACAAAGAAACAAAAGAAACCAAAACAAAATAAAAAACAACAGCAACAACAACAACAAACACAAATATAAAAATAAAATGTGTGAGGGACATTCAGCGTACAGTTAACTACAATATAGAGATATGGTATCCGGTCATGATAAGGTGGTCATTTTATATGTTTCCATGTACATTAAATATGGCTGCCATGCCTTAAGAAATTTGGTGGTTGAACCTGCCAGTGTATATCTCATCTTTTTTCAAATTCAAAAACCTCATGAGCTCTGCAAGCCACTGTCCATATGTGGGAGGGGCTTCCTGCTTCCATCTTAAAAGTATAAGGCGCCTTGCAACGAGTGAAGCAAAGGCAATAGAATTCGAATAGTATTTTGGCAAAGTGATGTTTTGAGGTATCACCCCAAAGATAGCCGTTAGAGCAGAAGGATCATATTTAATGTTATATATCTCTGAAAAGGTATTAAATATACACCTCCAATAGTTATGAAGATTGGGGCACATCAAAAGGTATGAAGGAGGGAACCTGTTTCTGCTTTACATCTGTTACACAGAGGGTCAGCTCCTGGATAGAACTTGGCTAACTTTTCCTTGGAGATATGTAATCGGTGTAGGACCTTGAATTGGAGGGGCCCATGCCTGGCACATATAGAAGAAGAGTGTACCCTATGGAGAAATGATTGCCAGAGTTCATCTGTTATATCCATCCCAAGGTCTTTCTCCCACTGTGCTTTAAGGATGGAGAGAGAAGGAGATTGAAGATCTAATAATATAGCATAAATTTCTTTAATCGCTCCTCTCTTATGAATGTTTATCTTAATAATTTTATCCAAAGAAGTTTCCTGAGGTAATTCCAGAAATGAAGGAAATCGACTCTTTACAAAGTGGCAAATTTGTAAATAGCAGGAAAAAATGCTGCCAAAGAACATTGAACTGCTTCACGAGCTGCGTGAATGAGGCAAAAATTCCATCTACAAAAAGGTCTTTGATATTTCTAAGTGCATTACTTTCCCATATTTTAACAGCCGAATCCATCATGCAGGGTGGGAACATATGATTTGAGCAGACAGGTGCTTTAATTCGCATTAAGTGTACCCCAAACCTTTTCCTACATTGCGCCCAGATTCTGAGCGAGTCATACAACAAAGGGTTATGTTTATAGGTGTACAATCTAATGGGAGAGCTGAACTCAACAAAGCTGACAGGCACGTTTTGCCACAATTGGATGACTTAATTTGGAGCCAAGATGGAATCTCTGTAGTAAAACTACTCATCCAGTACAGCATATTTCGTATATTTGCTACCCAATAATAAGAATGAAATTTTGGCAAGGCTAATCCACCAATTGGCCTTGTTCTTTGCATGAAATCTTTACGAATTCGTGGACTTTTGCCATTCCAAATAAATGCAGAGATATGCTTCAGTGTTATAAAATACTTATTGAGTAAGTAGCATGGGATACATTGAAATAAATAAAGGAACTTGGGTAGTATGTTCATTTTGATAGAATTGTTTCGGCCAATTAATGACAGTGATAAACTGTTCCATCTCTGAAAATCTGTCTCAATATACTCAAGCAGCGGAACAAAGTTTCTTTCATAAAGATCTTTATATGAGTGGGTAACCTTAACCCCCAAGATAGGTCACATACCCTGATTTTACTTTAAATAAAAAATTTGAAAACGGAGAAGTGGGAAATAAGAGGAGAATAACGATTTTGTTCTAACACGTGCCATAGGTGAGGAGTAAAGTAACTGAGCCCATGAAATGAAATTAGGGCCAAATCCAAATTTATTTAGAGTATAAAACAGGTAATCCCACTCCACCTGGTCAAAAGCCTTCTCAGCATCAAGTAATAAGGCAATTTCAGGGCTGTAGTTGACTCTATGTGTAATATGTTTAAAAACCTGCACAGGTTGAAAAATCCACGCCTACCCTTCACAAATCCTGTCTGATCTGGAGAAATTAACAACGGTAGATATTGCTCTAACCTGAGAGCATGTGTTTGAGTATTTATAAATCTACATTTAAGAGTGATATAGGATGATATGATGAACACTTTAGTGGATCCTTATTTGGCTTCAGTAGGAGTGAGATGGTCGCTTGTTGAAGCGTTAAGGGAAGACATTTTTAAACAAATGACTCAATGAACATGTCTCGTAATGATGGTGATAAACTGTCTTTAAAGCGCTTGAAAAATTCAACCGGATAACCATCCGGACCCGGGGATTTGCTACTCTGCATTGAACTAATCCCCGATTTAATTTCTTCCACTGTAACTTGCTCCTCCAATTGGTCTCTGAATGCAGAGTTTAAAGTCCGGACTGCCATTCCATCAAAAAAAAGCCTCAAACAGTTCAGATGTGTTCTAAGATTCAGAACCACAGAGACTATAATAGAATATTCTGAAACTCTCGTTTATTTTTTTCTGGGGTAGTGGTGACATGTCCAGATTTGGTCGTAATTTCAGGGATTATATGAGTTGCTTCTGATTTACGGAGCTGATGTGCTAAAATTATGTATGCTTTTTCTCCGTGCTCATACCATCTTCCCCCTGATTTGAGAAGCATAGAATCTGACTGCTGGGTTCAGATTAAGTTAAATTCAGTTTGTATAGTTAACCTTTGTTTAGAAGAAAAAATAGATATCTCTCTCCCACCCACCTCCCCGTGTTCAGCGTTGTCCCCAAACGACACATACCAATTTTCCAAAGCTCCCCTGCTTCTATTAAGAGTCCCATTCACCTTATTCATAACCACAGCCCCACATAAGTAGAAGCATCTGAACTATGAATCACACATGTAGTCCAAAATATATTCAAGTTAGAAAGTCACAAAGTCCAACATAATAGAGTAAAGTAATTAAGAGAAGGGAAGAGAACCCCCACATCAAATTTACCTGTAACCAAAAAGCGTACCTGTTTCACTTCTCATCAAAGCTGATCCGGGAGTCCCATTTAAGTGACAACTACTGGAATACAGTTAACCTCCCCAGAAACAGGGGCAAACTCACCAACATCTGAGACTTCGAAATGAACCTTTAACATGAAACTAAGCTCCGTTTATTGATTGACAAAACATATAGTCACGTTGGTGTGAAAGTCCCGCGTGTTCTTATGTAATGCAAATAAATAAACATTTAAATTTACTTCTACACTTTACATTATGTTTAACTGTCAAAGGCTTGTTAGAAACTATGAAACACATCTTGCAGACTTCTGGATGTTAGAAGAAAACAAATACTGCTCAAGAATGAGACTAAAGGCAGGAAGGTGTCCTGTAAAACTAAACATGTTAATAGGACCTCCACATTTATATCATAGTTTATAATATAGCACGTGTATTTCAGAAATAGCCGATTTATTTCAGTGTAGCGGTGTACAGTCACACAGCTCAGTGGGCATTATCTGTGATACTCCTTAACTATAATTTTTCCAAGTTAACTTCAGTTAACCATTCAGACAGTTCTTTGCAATGAAAAACATAAACGCGGTAGGTTTCCGCAGTGCCAGCTGTTTAATTCACAGCTGCTTATGCAGTAACCATGGTAACCACGGACTCTGAGCAGCTGGATTGACACGGGTCAGACAACAATTTTACATATATGATCTTAAAACAGCACACAGCCACTATACGTGCTGACCTCATATCAAATGTGTACGTAGACTGAGTCTATGTTTGACGTTTGTTTTCTATCTAATCTTCGCTCTAATCTTCGCTCTCAAACAGCAGTTAAACAGCAGTGAAGATATCGTAGATATGCTGACCTCGCTCCATGCTGTACAGGGCCGTTTACCCTCATGATTAATATTCACAATAACAATAATAGCCGAACACCATGAAGTCTGTATGTGTTTCGTAGTGTCGAACAAGCTTTGTACAGTTAAACCTAACAGTTACTTCATGACGGAAACACCAATATTATCTATTTTAATAAAGTTTGTGTCTATATAAACAGGTCACACTGATTATTGAACAAAAAGCACAAAGATCAGATGTTCATTTGCTCTCTCTCCCCTTTAAACATGTTTTTAATGTTAGTTATAATTCAGAATTGGCGACTGAAACACGGATAACACATACGAACAGCAGGAAATAAAAACCGATAAATATAACCTCAGTAAATGAAGTCAGTGTTCAGTGGGGGTTATGGCAGCTGTGTACCCGTACCTGTGCTTTGTCTGCAGTTTAACAGCTCGATTGCTTGTGAGGGCAGTGGGTCTATCCCACGCTTTGACGGGAGACTGGGCTGGGCGGATATCTCCGAAATCATCGAAGCACTTTTGCAAAGGCTGTATCTTGACAAACGGACCAAATATCTGAAGATTAAACCGCTACATTCTTGGCTAAAAAAATATTAAAACTGTATTTGGTGACACACAAACAGGGTTTTTCAAAGTTCAGTTCTGTTAGTTTCCACATGCCAGTTGTTGGTGTGCAGAAACGCCTTCAAAAACAACGGCCACCAGGCCAAAGCAATAGTTCTGAGTCGATCAGCGTTAACCCCGCCCCCTGACTATGATGGGTAAAACTGACAGATATAATTATTTCATGGTGAGAGCTAAAGGAGTCAAGTGTGCCAAAATAAATAAAATACACAATTAAATGATTAATTAAATGTGGCAGTAATTAATTAATTAAATGTGTCATAAATACTTATTTAATTAATTATTTCCCTTTTTAATTAATTATTACTACATTCAATTAATTATTCAATGGTGTATTTAATTCATTCGTTTTGTCAGTCCTGGCATTCCATACACCCTGACACTGAAATGGAAGATGTCAAAAAGAGAGATTCAGTCTCTACCTTCTGATGGATTAGTTGATGCTGTTGTCAGTGATTTTGCTGATTTGGTTGTCAGTTTTGCATCTTTAACTAAAGACATACAATAACAATATTAATGACACTGACAGTAGGAAAAGACTTGAAAGTAAGTTAATAACAAGAGAGAGGAAACAGTGGTGACACACTGAAAAAAAGGGATTGGCCAGCTCTTGGATTTATGTAAGCATCTTGCGTGTATTTAACACAAATGCCTCATGCTTTAAAGTTAAGTGTAAGTATATAGTGTAGAAACTACATAATATGCAGAGCAGGTAGATTAAATTGTTCATATCATGTCATATCACGTGACACCGCGTGGGATTTCAGTCTCGCATGCTTTGGATCGTGGTTTGAGGAAGGCATCCATCTCAGTCAATTTGAGCAGCCGCCTATACTTTTTTTGGTATACCGAAAGAAGTAAATTGGGTGGTTGTTACATAAAAAAAATCCACCTTTTAATTTGAACACAATAATTTAATATTTGTATCTTGAATCTAATTAAATCATGTAGGATCTGTACGAAATTCAACAACTCAATTTGTTCTTGTTGTGATGAAATGATTCTACAGGAAAATCACTGAAGTTATAAGAGGCAGACAACTACACACACACCATGTGTATGTTATTGCTTTTTATTATGATTTAACCTGTCAAGGACAAAAACGTAAAGAAAATTCTGCATCAAGCCTTAAAATCATAGCTTTCCCACTTTTGATAAGCCTGGATTCCCAGTAGGAAGGTCCTGGGTTCAAATCCACAATCTGGTGTGAATGGTTGTTTGTCTCTATCACTTCAGGGGTATGCCCCAGCCCCGCTGCAACCAGGATAAAGATAGGAGGATGGTAGTTGTTGTAGATCCATTCAGGTTTTATGGTAACGAGACTCTAGACGTTGTTGAACATTATGTAATATGAAGACAACAGAGTATTTAAGTGACCAAGTAGTATTGGGGTCAAAGTTATTGAATAGTGTTGAAATAAAATGACAAAATGGTGAAGGATTAAAATGTTCCAAGAGCTCAACTTACTTCATCTAAACATGTTTCAATTGCATTTTCTGAACACAAAATGCACAGGTTTATTGAATATGAATAAGTTGTGTTGATTTAACTCATTTGTCTAAGTTTCTGCCAAAGCAAAACATTTGTGTGCAACCAGTGTCCACTACTGAATCAAGTAAATCCAACATCGCCTTTTTTTCAGTGCACGTTTAACGGTCTAACAAGTCTCATTTTTGATGATGTCTCATGTCTGAGGATATGTTCTCTTTATCTTCATACAGACACTCAACTGTGAGTCTACAGTGTTCATATGTCAACACAGAGCTGTTCAAGACGCTTTATCATTGTTCTCATGTACATACACTGGTGAAGATGGAGATATTGTAAGAGAAAAGCAACAATAGAAAAATGAACTTCATCACTGTGATCA
Source organism: Oreochromis niloticus (assembly GCF_001858045.2). NCBI lineage: Eukaryota > Metazoa > Chordata > Actinopteri > Cichliformes > Cichlidae > Oreochromis > Oreochromis niloticus. The sequence goes on from NC_031980.2 coordinate 21,211,867, forward strand.
TAATTATTGTGGTGTTTCAGTTTGTTGTTCTAACAGGACAGTTTGAGCTGAAAACATTAAGATATAAATACTCACTGTTAATAACAGACAGATCGATCAAAGAGTCTGAGACTTCTTGTGATCCTGTTGCTGTTTTGAACTGTCTGCAGGTGTAACGACCAACATCCTGATCTGTGACCTTCTTTATAACCAGAGAACAGTCTGCAGAAAGACTCAGTCTGTCTGATTTAGGTTTGGCTTCTTTATTCTGCCCAAGGTCAAAGAGTTCTACTGAAATCCACAAACGACTGAAGACCCAGGTAGTACTGTTACAGTTATGCTGACCTTGTATCACATTTTTACAAGGCAGAGTAACATCATGTCCACGTCCAGCTGTGAAATTTTCAACAGTTTGATGTTGCTCAGTTCTTCCTGTTGAGAAAGAGAGAGAAATGTGAAACATCAAATATGTTATGAATATGAGTGTTATGTTTATAATGTGAAGTTTATTTTAAATACAACACAAGTTTATGTTTCAGCTTTAGTTTCCAAGAGTCAGCTCAAGTCAAAAAGTTAATCATGACTGTCTCAGTTAAAGGAAGAATAAAGAAGTAACACTTGTGATAATAATGCAGTTTATTAATTGAATGTGTTTCTATGTACACTTACCTTTAAACTGAAGCATCAGTATCAGTAATGAAGACATTTGAATCCATGTGAATGCAGCCATCGTGCTTCTCTGTCTCTCTCAGTCTCTGTTCTTGCTCTCAGAGATGAATACAGCATCAACTTCCTGCTCACGTCCTCACAGTGACATCACTCCTTTTGTTTTCCTCTGTTTCTAAATTTCAGTTTTTAGCCTTTGTGTTTCCTTACCCTCTGTCTTAATGTAGATATTAAATAAGTGAATAACTTTATTTTAACTTTTGTATTCAGTGTAATTTGCAGACTCTCGTGTCACGTTTTCCAAGGACTGTACGTCAGTAGAAAATAATCCATAATAGAATAGAGGAAGTTAAAGGTGTGAAGAGTGTTAGATGAGGTCAGTGTTGACATTCATGCAGCTCTTTGGTACATTTGGTTTATTATTACAAAACAGTTTCCATGGTGATGTTTCTCTGCACACATAAGAGGCGAAGGTTCAACTTCTTCATACACCAGGATTTTACCTTTAATGCTCACAGTGAAACATGAAGATACTGGAGCAGTCACCACTGTTAGCAGCTCTAACAGTGGTGACTGCTCCAGGCACAAGGACACAGATGAGAGGTGTTAGTGGTCACATACCTGTTATTTCTAATTTTTCTCAGTTGTTAAGAGGAAGTGTTTTAGTGAGGATGTGGGTTCAACAGCAACAGTGCTCGGTAAGTTTCATGATGACCGGATGATCTTCTGACACATCTACAAGTGTCTGACTGAACTGTCCTTAAGTTTCACACCTTTTTCACCACATAGCACATCCTTTAATCCTATTTTTAATGCCATATGGGTGTAATTTGCAACTATATAGTACCTAGCATCACAGGAGATATATTTATATCATATTTAGAAAAGACTGTTTAGAGTTCAATTCAAAATGAGCTGTTTAAACTAACAGGATAAAGATTTAATACTGAAGATTAAAGAACATGAAGTTAACCTGGAGTTTTAATTTAGAGTTTTGTTTTATTTTCATACCCCAAAACAAAGAAAAATAGTTACAGATAACATTAAAGTTATAAGATAAAAATGAGGAATAAAGACAAGCAATCAACTACAAAAGAAGAAATGTAAACAGCAGTGATGAACATGCTTTTCTCTCTCAGTGTTTTACCTTTTATTGTACACTAAATATCATCAGCCTTAGCTTGATAACCAGCAAGGAAAGAAGAAAACCAAAAATCTTATGATTCCTACTGTCAGAGCTAACTGATAAAATAACCATGTGTAGGGCTTGTGATATTGGTACCATGCCATTTATCATAAATAAATATGGGATCATTTATTATCTGAAAACAATGTTTTTATTAGAGCTAACTGCACATGAAAACAAGTTTTGGCTTCCAAATAGGAGAATAAATCCAAACTTAAATGTTTTAAACATCAGTGGATTCTTTCCTGTGATCAGTTGATGTTGAAGTTGTTGATCAGTGAAGTCTGACAGAAGCAGAAGAGTCTCAATGTTTTCATAGTTCACTTTAACTTCATCTTTATCATTATGAACCTGTGGAAAACAGACAACAAATTTGTCTGTTTACAAATACCAAATGAAGCTTATACATAAGTTCAATGAGGAACATCTGTAATCATTCATCTGCCTGCTTTCCTGGGTGTTTAGCTGCTTGTCTGTAATTCACATCATGACCACTTTTTCATTCTGTCATTCTCAATACTGATGTAACTCTTTTAGGCAGATCGTCGTCTCGCCCACCTTATTCAAGCCAGTCAGCCTGCACTCTGTTTAAATCTGTGCTCTCTGTCATTCTGCCTTTCAAATCAAATCAAATCAAATTTTATTTATATAGCACATTTTAAAGACCGAAGTACACCAAAGTGCTTTCCAGTAAAATCATGATACAGATAAAAATCATAATATAAAATATAAATTACAGATATAAATAAAATAAATAGAATATAAAATAATTACATAATCTAAATGCAAAGCCAGATGTAAATTACCCTAATTAGCCTTAAATGCCAGGTTAAACAAATACGTTTTTAGACGTGATTTAAAAGACTGAATGGAATCTGATGCGCGAATATGAAGAGGAAGAGTATTCCATAACCTGGGTGCGGCGACGGCAAAGGCACGGTCTCCTCTGGTCTTCAGCCGAGACCTGGGTTGCACTAAGAGCAGTTGGCCCGATGATCTTAGTGCTCTCTCAGGGCTATACAGACAGAGGAGATCAGCTAGGTAGTCAGGTGCTATATTGTTTAGGATTTTATAGCTAAACAATAAAATTTTAAAATCAATTCGATATTTAATAGGAAGCCAATGTAAGTTGGCCAGAACAGGGGTGATAGAATCATACTTTCTAGTGCCGGTCAAGAGACGTGCTGTGGCATTTTGGACCAGCTGCAATCGCTGAAGAAGACAAGATTGTAGGCCCAAGTAAAGAGAATTACAATAATCCAGTCTTGAAGTGATGAAAGCATGAATGAGTTTCTCCAGATCTTTGCGTGGTATATACGGTTTAGCCTTAGAAATTAGGCGTAGTTGGTGAAAGCTGGTTTTTACCACAGCATAGACCTGTTTATCTAGTTTGAAGGAACTATCCATGAAAACTCCAAGATTCCTGGCAGCTTCAGTAAGGTGATTAGCAACAGGCCCGAGTGTGCCAGTCAGTTGTCCCAGAGGCATATTTCTATCAAAAACGATCATTTCTGTCTTCTTTTCATTTAAAGTAAGAAAGTTACGTGATAACCAGTCTTTAACATCCCTCAGCCTTTCAGACTCTCACTCATGCAACCCGTCTCTTCCCCATCCCCACCTCACAGATGTCTGAGTCAGAGCTCCATCCAAGCCTCAGTCTTCATCTTCACCACCACCAGGACTCCAGTGGCTGCTGTCCTAAATCCCATCAACACTGGGATTCAGTTCTGCCATGATGAGTCATTGGAGTCTAATTGCCAAATACATTAATTTCTCAATCTAAATAAATCATGTTCAGTTATTTCAAGTTATCTCTCCTTATTGAAATGGCAAAAACTCATCATTGATCATTAAATACAAAATATATTTAAGCTTGACTTTAATTTCCAAGAGTCAGGTAAAGTCAGAAGGTTAAAAGTACATCATGACTGTCTCAGTTAAAGAAAGAATAAGGAAGCAACACTTGTGATAATAATGAAGTTTATCAACTGAATGAACCTTTAAACTGAAGCATCAGTATCAGTAATGAAGACATTTGAATGTGAATGCAGCCATCGTGCTTCTCTGTCTCTCTCAGTCTCTGTTCTTGCTCTCAGAGATGAACACAGCATCAACTTCCTGCTCACTTCCTCATAGTGACATCACTCCTTTTGTCTCGTGTTGCTGAATGAATTATTTCACTTCATAGCTTTTAACCATCCTTAGCTCCATCTCTCTCCCAGTGTACATACAAAATGAATAATTTTTTTAATGTTATCTTTTATATTTAATCTTTTCTGCACAGTCCCCTGTTCTTGCTTTAAATGGACTGAACAACAATGGAAAAACTTGTGCTCAACAATAGAAACGAGGAAGTTAAATGTGTGAAGACTGTTAGATGAGGTAGGTGTGGCATTAATGAAGCTATTGTTTACATGTTGACTTATTATTAGAAAACTGTGTTCATGGTGGGTTTTTTCGGGACACATGAAAAGAGGTAAAGATACAAATTCTTCACACACCAGAATTTTATTCTTAATGTTTGCAAGGAAACAAGATAATATTGCAGCAATGACCACTGTTAGCAGCTCGATAAGAACACAGATGACATGTGTTAGTGGTCTGAGGCCTGTTTGTACCTTACCTTATAAACCTGCAGAACCAGGGTCAGGGAGGGGTAGCCATGTGCCACGAACAGTTGGAGGAAAGGGGAGGAAGACAGGACAAAGACAAGTTGTGGAAGAGAGCAAGAGATTAATAATAAGTAATGATTAAAGAGAGGTGTGTAAACACATAGTGAGTGACGAAGGTGACAGAAAAAGAAACACTCAGTACATCACGGGAATCCCCCAGCAGCCGACACCTATTGCAACATAACTAAGAGAGGATTCAGGGTCACCTGATCCAGTCCTAACTATATGCTTTAGCAAAAAGAAAAGTTTTAAGCCTATTCTTAAAAGTAGAGAGGGTTTCTGTCTCCCGAAGTCAAATTGGAAGCTGGTTCGACCAGAGAGGAGCCTGAAAGCTGAAGGCTCTGCGTCCCATTCTAGATACTCTAGGAGCCACATCAGCCCGCAGTCTGACAGCAAAGAGCTCTAATGGTGTGATACGGCACTATGAGGTCATTTTTCATGGCCGGGAGGCCAGTAGGTGGGAGTAGACCCAAAAGCAGACTAAATGGACAGAAAGATGATGATTTTAACAAAACTTTATTGAACACAGTGAAATGAGACAGGTGACGTGGAGAACTTAGCAAGAGTCAACTGAAACAGAGAGGTGGTTAAATGCAGAGCTAAGGAGAGGCTACATACACACACAGTGGCAGGACCTCACAGCACAAGCATACTCCCAAACACACTATGGCTCATGTTCAAACAATAAAGTTTGTTCATCAAAAATGTATTAATCAAACAGACATAACATTGTTATCCCCTCCTCCTCCCAAAAAATATACATGTTCAAAGCACCACAGTGGTAGCCCAATATCACACAGAACTGTCACATGATATTAGACAGCAGCTGTAAACTCAGCTCTGTAGAGTGGGCAGTCACTATCAAGCAGTTCATATCAAGTTGTAGATTCAAGCTGCTTTTCATATTTTGTCCACAACATGGCGCCAAAGAGCACTGTGTTGAAAAGCTCTGAGTAATGAACCCTCAGATACCTACCTCAGCACTTGTGCAGGTGAAACCAAAGGGAAGATATGCTTCACCATATTTTCTAGTCTTTGGCTTAGAATGAAGTTGGTTTGGAAACATATTCAGCGATGCTTCATCTCCTGCTTTGCGTTTGTGTGGGCGCCTCGTGCTAGCAGTGTCCAAGCGTTGTTTTTGTTTTTTTTCCCTTTTCATGCCGCGCCCCCCCTGCAATAGCTCTGCGCCCCCCCTAGGGGGCGGGCCCCACACTTTGGGAACCACTGCATTAAAATAAGATGTTGGCTGATTTTCCAAGACCTTGTATGTGAGGAGCAGGATTTTGAATTCAATTCTGGATTTAACAGGGAGCCAATGAAGGGAAGCTGATACAGGAGAAATATGCTCTCTTTCTAGTCCCTGCTGTATCATTTTGGATCAACTGAAGGGTTTTCAGGGAGTTTTTAGGACATCCTGATAATAATGAATTACAGTAGTCCAGCCTAGAAGTAATAAATGCATGAAATAGTTTTTCAGCATCACGGGATGTTTCCAATTTTAGAGATATTGTGCAAAGAAAGCAGTCCTACATATTTGTTTAATGGGTACACTGAAGGATATATCCTGGTCCTGATGAACATTTACGAGATAAATGTTTAACACTTTGATGAGTGTGAGACTGAACTGTCTTCAGGATTCACACCAATTTCAACTCATAGAACATTTTATCTTTTATCTTAATGCTGTGTGAATATAAATTGGAATCATGTAATATTGACAATAAAAGCAGATACATGTTAGGAAATGTTACAATACAAGTTCAGTACAAACAGCTGTTCAAACCAGCAGAGTAAACGTTAACTAGAAAGCGAAAATTTCAGAAGAAATTTTATGTGTGCCTATGCCGCTGCTATTCAGTGTAGTTTGCCATTCATACAGCTACAGAGAGCAAAACTCAGAAGAGCACCCATTCTCCACCATGAACTATGGTAAAAACAAACACCGCTCACGCTTCACAGATAACAGCTTACAGTTTTGTGTAAAGATGAAGTTACTTCGTACAGCGCCGATTTGCAGACGCTGTGCACACAGGTTCATGAGCAGAAGTCCCATTGTACCACGGCAGATCCGACAATGTTTGCATGAACACGCTTTGAAGCATTACGTTATGGACCACTTTTCACACATGGTTGGTGTACCCAAACAGCCGGCTGTAGCTTTTCAACTCACAGCCCGACACACACCCAAAAACAGCCGAGAGAGCACAGACTACGCCCGAGAGGCGTGATTGCAGGTGCCGCTCAGGTGGGTCCACCTCCCCTGCAGCGGCACTGCAGACCACGCCCCGCCACACACATCAAACACGTAAAATAAATATTTATGCACTTTTGCATTCACTTTTTGTTTTTTGTTATTTTTACACAGTGTTCTGAATGATGAACAATGGTCTACAGCCAATCTTGTGTATTATTATACAAACTTTGGTTGTAAGATTCAGATAACTATTTAATAAAAGCTAAATATTTTATATGAGAGTAAGAAAGAAAAGTATATCTTTGTGTCCACCTTTCTCTGTTAATGCCCTACCTGGCCCCCTGGCAAAAGCTTTGCTAGATCCGCCCCTGCACAGTTACCAGCTGTCAGCTACACAAAAAAAGGAGCTTGGTGTATATTTGTCTGTCAGAAACAGTTCATAACTTCCCTTCAACTCATTCATGTCACCTAAGGGTAAACCTGTTTCTCCATCACCAGTTCAGCTCTGATGATTCAGTAAGGACATCTCCTGATTTCATCTTCATGCTCCAGCAAACATCAGCTGATACTAGAAATTAAAATCAAAAGAATTCTAACAACAGCTGATCAAGCTTAAACGTGCTGCTGTTGTTTAGCGCGATAAACAAACAAGAGAGAAAAGCCGATCATTGATCAGTTTCATGACTGAAGTTTCAACAGGCGAGAGAATGACAGGGGAGGCTGTCATAAAGTTCAACATCGGTAACATCGGTAACTTAGCGCGCACACAGCTGTATACAAACTCCGTAGTGCTAGCTAGCACGCAGTACGAGTCATTGTAAGTGATTGAAAAAGTCAGCACAACGAAAATAAACTACACCTAAACTCGGTTTATATCTGACCCAAATACAGTGCAGGTCACAACTTCTTACCTGAAATTCAGTTCACCTCACGCTCCTGCCTTCGCTTTCCCTGATCCACGATTGACCTCCGCGTTAGCAAACACCAGACGATCGGCGGTAGCCTCACCGCCTTGTATGTCTCGTTCGCGGCATGTCCTTTCTGTCACACACCGGTGGATAGCTGCCCTCTGTTGTAGCTCCACCACCAAACAACTCAGTTATTTTTTCCACATCGACCAGCATCATCAGCCCATATAAACGAAAAATAAGTCCAGCTAAGACACAGACCCTTGCTGAGCGATATGGGCGATTAAACAAATTTTAGCCACCTCACTATCAGCCAAGCCTGGGTGGTTTTTCACGAAGGGTCGCTAGCCGCGCTAGCTAGCTAAGCTAGCGGCGCTAGCTAGCTAGCCAGCCGGCTATCAGCAACACGTAAGAGAACTGTTGCTAAATAAACTACACCTAAACTCGGTTTATATCTGACCCAAATAGAGTGCAGGTCATAACTTCTTACCTGAAATTCAGTTCACCTCACGCTCCTGCCTTCGCTTTCCCTGATCCATGATTGACCTCCGCGTTAGCAAACACCAGACGATCGGCGGTAGCCTCACCGCCTTGTATGTCTCGTTCGCGGCATGTCCTTTCTGTCACACACCGGTGGATAGCTGCCCTCTGTTGTAGCTCCACCACCAAACAACTCAGTTATTTTTTCCACATCGACCAGCATCATCGGCCCATATAAACGAAAAATAAGTCCAGCTAAGACACAGACCCTTGCTGAGCGATATGGGCGATTAAACAAATTTTAGCCACCTCACTATCAGCCAAGCCTGGGTGGTTTTTCACGAAGGGTCGCTAGCCGCGCTAGCTAGCTAGCCAGCCGGCTATCAGCAACACGTAAGAGAACTGTTGCTAAATAAACTACACCTAAACTCGGTTTATATCTGACCCAAATAGAGTGCAGGTCATAACTTCTTACCTGAAATTCAGTTCACCTCACGCTCCTGCCTTCGCTTTCCCTGATCCATGATTGACCTCCGCGTTAGCAAACACCAGACGATCGGCGGTAGCCTCACCGCCTTGTATGTCTCGTTCGCGGCATGTCCTTTCTGTCACACACCGGTGGATAGCTGCCCTCTGTTGTAGCTCCACCACCAAACAACTCAGTTATTTTTTCCACATCGACCAGCATCATCGGCCCATATAAACGAAAAATAAGTCCAGCTAAGACACAGACCCTTGCCGAGCGATCGGGCGATTAAACAAATTTTAGCCACCTCACTATCAGCCAAGCCTGGGTGGTTTTTCACGAAGGGGCGCTAGCTAGCTAAGCTAGCGGCGCTAGCTAGCTAGCCGGCTATCAGCAACACTTAAAAGAATTGTCGCTAATATGGGATGTCTTGATCAAACGAGCAGATATTTGAAGTTTACACACCTACATTCTCGCCTGAAAATATCTTAAAAGTGTATTTTGTGACCTAGAAACACGAATAAAAGACATATAAAACGAAGTGGTGTCCGCCATTGTTTGACTCGGTAGAGGCATGCTATGAATTGTGGGATATGTAGTTTTCACCAAGCATGGCACCCTTTAGGCCGTACTACTCCCGGTATACCACTAGAGAGAGCCAACACACCACAAATGAAGTCTGTTTCTATGGTGCCAAAAGCAGAATCTTTCTCAGGAGCCTAGAAATTGGCCTAAATTTGCACTAAAATCTAAATATTTCAAAAACTATAAAAGTTATGAACACCAAAAGTCACACCATACTAGCCCAGCTCCAGCCGCACAAAATGATGTAACATATGTACCCCTATTGTCAAAACTGTTTGGCAGAGGAGCGCGGGAAAATTTTCACTAAAATATTAATATTTTAAAAACTATAATAGTCATAAACACCAAAAGTCATAGCACACCATTCCAGATCCAGCCGCACAAAATGAGGTAACTTATATGAAGCTTTTCTCAAAACTGCGGGGCGTGATACGTGCCGAAATTTAGGCGGAAGATGGAGAATAATAATAATAATAATAAGAATAATAAATCCGACGAATAGTAATATGTGTGCCTCTTGGCATAGGCACACATAAATACTGAATATGAAAGAACAGGAAGTCAAACTGGAGAAAATAATAGATGCTAGCTTGTACTGTGATCTGTGGTGGATGGATCAGGTGTGCGTGAGGTCTCAGAGACAGTGTTTCAAAACATACAATAAAGTTGCTCAAAGATATTTTGTTTTTCATTTATTATTATTTTAATGAAGCCTAAACAAAGAGAAATAATTACAAATAACATTTAAGTTATATTATGCAGCTTAACATCAGTTACTGACTGTAAATGACATTAAAACTCACGTCTTTCCCCAGTCTCAAAAAGACAGTGAAAAAGCAGAGATCAGGAATGGAAACAAACTACTCCCCTCATTGGGGCTCTCCCCAGCTCTTTCCAGGAGAGTGGCACGGTTGCCTCTCCGTTGGTCTTCCTTGGTCTCTTGTACTCTCAGGGCCTCTGGATGTCTGGAGCCCGGATCTCCTCCATACCTGCCCTGGAGGACGGGGCTATGGCTCCCCACACCCTCTAGCAGATCATTACATGAAGGAGCCTTTTAAATACAAGTGCGCTCATGCTCACAGGTGTACACATGGGTGCTCACACACACACAAACTACACCCTCTTTGGCTCCTACCTCAAAGCACATTGTGCGCTGTCGATCCTACATGCTGCACAATAATATTCAATATTTAGTATTTACTGTTATATTCACATAGATTATCGCGATGATGTTGTTTATTATATTGCTCTCTTTTTTTGCTTGTTTTCGCTTTTTTTCCTTTCTCAACAGGTGATCCAGGTGATTGATATATGTATTTTTTTGTCTGTTTGTTTTGGTTGGGTTTTGTTTTTTGCCCTTTATCACCGTTCCTCTTCCCCGCTGTTTTCCTTTCCCTCTTTCTTTCTCCCTTTTCTTTCCCCTAGTCATGTCTGTCCCGTGTGTAGCAAGCGAAAATAAAAATAAAACAATAAAAGCAAAGGTGAATCAAATAGACCAATACGGCAAGGCCAGGATGGTCCATTTGGTAAAGTAAATCCGTTGGGCATCTTTCTTTGCCTTTAGACAATAATTCTAATGGCAAAAGAGCCAAATGGGACAGGCCAAAAAAGAAAAAAAAAAGGAATGGAAACAAAGTGTGAAAACTAACAAACAAACTAGCTTCTAAATATGAGATAAAATCAAAACTTTTTTTTTTTTTACCTGTCTGACAACTTTCGCAACCAGAAACATGATCTGAATGAAGTTTTGTGCCGAACACATCTGCTTTGCCTAGAGGAGCTCGGTAAACTCTCTAAAGGCTCCTCTTCTTAGTCCTTTTTATTTAATTCACTTTATTTATTTTATTTTTTTATGCTAGTATATTTGTATTTTAGCAATGTCAGCGCTGACAGGCGGTGGAGAGCGATAGAACTGGAAACGACAAGAACAGAAAAAAAAAAACAGACAAAAAAAAAGAAAAAGGACAGAGCACATGAAACTCAGCGGGTTCCACCTGTAATAAAACATAAAAGGACACTTAAACCAACACACACTCTTGCTGTGTTATGTGTGTCTGTGTGTGGCCTTGAATGTCTGCATGTGTGTTGTGGTCACAAAGGGTACATAATAATGTCGGTGAGAAGCCAGAGCAACCCCAGCCAGTTTATTTACCCCAATCCAATTTTTCTAACCCTGACAGCTGTCAAGCTGTTCAGCAAAAAGACTGTCAGAGGAAAAATGTAACTTCTTTCATTAACCAAATGTGAGTATTTTTGCCTTTTGACCTTCTTGGTTTTACTTTATTTGGATGGCAGGCTACTTTAATGCGATGTAAAGAGTAACTGATTCTCCTTTTCTGGATGTGTGAGGCTTGCACTTATCTTGCTGAAGCTCAAAGCCCAAGCAAGGACATTTGTGAAAAATGATAAACAAAAATAAGTGCAACAATTACAAAACAAAAAAAAAACTAATGTGAGGAGAAAGTTTGCCTTGAATAGAAAATAATGATAGAATATGGCACAAGCTACTTTTTTAGATGTTCGTTTTATTTGATTTTTTTAAACAAAATAAGTAAACAGAGGAACAAGGCTGTTCCTGAATTCAGTTATATTCTGGGGGTCGAACAGAAACCTTCGCAGGCCTGATGTGGCCCTTGGATCCCCAGTTTTCATTTACTGGGTTAGAGGGTCACCTCGGTAACAGTTATAATAAAATGTAAAGAGAGTAAATGAACTGCAACAAAACTTGACAGGCTACAGATTGAAGTCTAAAAAGCAAGATGCCCCACAATAACTTCAGAAAATATATATTGTTACATCTCCTCGAGGGCAGGAGGGGATAACAACAATTCTGGAAACCCGGTACAGGTGTTATAAAAAAGTTAAATGTCAGCGTTCTCACAAAATAAATAACCCAAATTCAAACAACAAATGTGGGGGAGAAAGGGACAGTTAGGTTGTGCCAAAAAAAAAAAACACCAAAAAGAAAAGAAACAAAACTTAACTGAGCTATTATCCTAGAAAAACAAAAACAGGGGTATAAGACCCTAATCCTCAACTCAAAACAAGCTCAAAATTACATGGGTGGCACCAATCTACTTACCTAGTGTTTCTAACAAAAAGACTCTACGTGAGTAAGTGTATGGGGTCCCCAAACTTACCTAGTCCACTTTACTCCCACCACAACCATCAAGCAAAAGAAATACAGCAGAGGCACTTTACACATGTGCCCAACAATTCAAAGGAGAGAAGAGAGCCATGCCCAACCATAGGTGAGTCTCCTTTTCAAGGTGTGCACTCCTGGTTTGTCCAATCAGAGCCTCCTTCCTCCAATTAGCTGGAGATCCCCAAATTGACACCAGCCTGCAGTCTGGGAATGGCAAACAAAAGGAGAGGGAAAGAAAACATGCAGCCTGCAGACACATAACAATATACTATTAGTATATTGTTCTTTAGCCTTTGTTCTTCACAGTCAAGGATAAAACAAAATTAAATAATGAACCCAAAACCTCCTGCTGACCAAACAATCCACTCATGCCCTGTTAAACATCCATCCATCCATTCGCTTCCGCTTATCCTTTCCAGGGTCGCTGGAGCCTATCCCAGCTGTCATAGGGCGAGAGGCGGGGTACACCCTGGACAGGTCGCCAGTCCAACACACAGGGACAGACAACCATTCACGCTCACATTCACTCACACCTAGTGACAATTTGGATTATCCAATTAACCTATCCCCTCAAACTGCATGTCTTTGGACGGTGGGAGGAAGCCGGAGTACCCGGAGGGAACCCACGCAAACACGGGGAGAACATGCTAACTCCACACAGAAAGACCTCGGCCTGATGGTGGAATCGAACTCAGGACCTTCTTGCTGTGCGGCAACAGTGCTAACCACCGTGCCACCGTGCTGCTCTGTTAAACAGTTAAAAGAAAACATGGAAGAAAATAGACAGACTAATGGATGGATGAATGCACCAGCTTTGCCTTTCAGTGCAAGGAGGAAAAATAAAACTTATCAGTAATGTTAAAAAAGAAATTGAAATTTTAACAAATTCCCCAAGTTTAAACTAAAAATCCAGTTGGACACTGTACATGACAGTTAGAATTAAAGAGATTTGAAAACAGACAAGACTCTGCAGCTGTGCTGCTGTGCTTCATTAAAGAGCCAAACTAAATCTGCTGCTTATGCTGAGCCTGTAGCAAATTTTAACCAGGCAGAGAAACTTCTGTATGTGTGTGTGTGTGTGTGTGTGTGTGTGTTCATGCTCCACTCGTGCTGTGATTAAAAGAAGAGAGAAAGGTGAAACCCATTTTCATCTGGTGTGAGACCAGGCAGGCAAACACAGAGCAAACAACCATTTTTATTTATTTCTGATTTAATCTGATTATCACACACACAAATAAAAAGAAATATTTACAAAAAATAATAATCTGACCATATGAAACATAACATTATTTATTGTTACTGTCTATAAAGTTTAAACACCAACAATCAAATACATTACAAGAAATTACAAGAAATTAAACACCATTAAATAACCTGTTATTCTGATAGCTGGTCTTCATAAACTCACTCAGTAAATTCAAAAATTAAACAACTTAAACAACAAATGTCATCTGAGCCTTCCTGAACATACTTGATTGTTTAGTTTGTTGGATAAACTGCCTTAGAGACAAAGACTGAGGCCAGCATAAAAAAGAATATGTTCTTCGTTACTTCCCCTCATCCCTCCACTTCTCTCATGTGTCCCACCTTTTTTCCTGTATCAGTAGGTGGCAGTATTAAACTGAAATACAGGGGACATGACAGTATCTCAGTGTGTTACCTTAAATTGTACAACAAAGAACACAAAAGAAAAAAGAAAGAAAGGAAAAATATGTGAATTTTACCGTAATTATTTATTTATTTATTGCTGCATCCCTTCACTGGCTTTCAGTGAGATTCAGAATCCACTTTAAAATTCTGTTATTAACATATAAGGCTCTACATGGACAGGCCCGTGCTTATATAGCAGAGCTTATAACATCCTTTCGATGCAGTCGGCCTCTCCGATCATCTAACCAGGGCCCTCTAACTGTCCCTCACTCTGATTTTGAAACCAGAGGTGATGCTTTGAGGTTGTAGCGCCCAAACTGTGGAAGTCTTCCTCAGTCAATCAGGTTGGCTGACTCTGTTATTGTTTTAATCCATTCACTTCATTTGTGACCATAGTGTCAAACCACACATGCATCTATGTGTGTATATTGGAATGAATGTCTGTCAGTATGGCTGATTATGTGTGTGTTTATGTTTCTGTATGTTTGAACACTTGTACACTTATCTTCAGTGTGCAGTTTTTTATTTGAACTGTGAAGCTTTAACTCTTTGTTTTGAAAAGTGCTCTATAAATAAAGTTATTATTGTTATAATAAATTAAACTGCACATGAAAACAAGTTTTGGCTTCTAAATATGAGAATAAATCAAAACTTAAATGATTTAAACAGCAGTGGATTCATGTCTGTGCTGAGCTGATGATGTCATTGATCAGTGGAGTCTGACAGAAGCAGAAGAGTCTCAGAAGAGAACTTGGAAATTATATACTGTTTTAACAAATAAGCTGTGACAGATACAATTTTCAAGTACAAAGCTATTATGAAGTCTGTCACATCCCATCCAAACTCTGTCATTTTTAAAAAATCTTTATTTATTAACCCTTCTTGTTTTCATTGTATAGCTTATTGTTACTCTTATTTGTCCTGTATGTCTACTGTACAAACTGAACTGGAATGACTGGCTGTTCACTTTACAATTTTCAATAAAGTTCTGGAAGAAAAAAAAGCACAAAAGTCTCAGATGTTTTTATAGTTCATAAAGTCTGGACCTTCTTGTGATCCTGTTGCATTTTTGTACTGTCTGCAGGTGTAACGACCATCATCCTGATCTGTGACCTTCTTTATAACCAGAGAACAGTCTGCAGAAAGACTCAGTCTGTCTGATTTAGGTTTGGCTTCTTTATTCTGCCCAAATTCAAAGAGTGATACTGAGCTGCTTGAATCACTGAAGATCCAGGTAGTACTGATACAGTTATGCTGACCTTGTATCATGTTTACTATATAAAGGAATATAAGAATAAGAGCGTTATTTTGATAATGTGAAGTTTATTTGAAATACAAAACAAGTTTAATTTTCAACTTTATTTTCCAAGAGTCATATAAAGTCAAAAAGTTTATCATGACTGTCTCAGTTAAAAGGAAGAATAACGAAGTAACACCTGTGATAATAATGCAGTTTATTAATTGAATGTGTTTCTATGTACACTTACCTTTAAACTGAAGCATCAGTATCAGTAATGAAGACATTTGAATCCATGTGAATGCAGCCATCGTGCTTCTCTGTCTCTCTCAGTCTCTGTTCTTGCTCTCACGTTCACAAATGAGACAGTCTCAGAGATGAATACAGCATCAACTTCCTGCTCACTTCCTCATAGTGACATCACTCCTTTTCTCTCCTCTTGCTAAATTAATTCAGTTCATAGCATTTGGGCAGCCGTATCTGCCCCTCTCTTAAAATGTAGCTATCAAATGAGTACAAACTTTTAAGATATTCAATAACTTTTATATTTAATGCATTTTGCAGATTCCCTTCTTGTCGCTTTAAAAGACTGTACAACAGCAGAAAAAACTCTGAAAAAAAAACTGAGTAGAGGAAGTTAAATGTGCAAAGGCTTTTAGATGGGAGGAGTGTTTACATTAATGCAGCTCTTCTGTACATTTGGTTTATTATTAAACAAGAGAGTGAAGAAATTTTTTTTACACCCTTAAATTAGTCCTCATTTAAAAACACGATAATACTGCAGCAGTGACGTCTGTTAGCAGCTCGATAAGAACACAGATGAGATGTGTTAGTGGTTTGAGACCTGTTGGTTCCTTATTGTATGTCTAAAGTCTTTGTTTTGTTTTCTGAGAAGTGAAGGAGAAGTGTTTTGGTGAGAATGTGGGTACAGCAGCAGCAGAGCTCTGGAGGTTTCATGATGACCAGATGAACCTCTGACAGATAAATGGTTAACACATCGATGAACGTGAAACTAAACTATCAAGCAAGTAAAATTCTGAATAATATCAACAGTGAAAGCAAACACATGTTTGGAAATGTTTCCATACAAGTTCAGTACAAACAAAGCTGTTCAACCAGCAGAGTAAAAGTTTAACACTGAATAAGAAAGAACTGGAATTCAGACTGGAGACAATAATAGATGCTCATTACAAATATACAAATAAGAAATTGAAGTTATAATTTGGATCATAACATCAGTTATTTTTTGTAAATGCGTTCAAACTCACCTCCACCACATGTAGGAAAGAGAGAAAGAAAAGATCAGGTTTAAAAAATAAAGTATAAAGACTAACATTAAATAAATGAGACATAATTTAAACAACAATCAAAAACCTGTCATTCTGGTCTTACTGTTTTACATTTCACTAGCTGGGACCACATCCTCGGTAACGATCGGCGATGAGGGATGAGGAAGTGTCAAGTGGTGCTGCGGTTTGGGGAAGGCCTCGAAAGGGACTGGTGACGGCTCCCGGGCCGGGCAGATCCCCATGTACTAACGAGAAGTGAATGAAGGAAAAGAAGAGAGCAGAAGAGCAGAAGAGAGGGGAAAATGAGGGGGGAAGGGTGGGGCATGAAAATGAGCACAGCAGGTATTGGTGAAGGGAGGCTTTTATAGCCTGAGGCCGGAGGGGGCGTGAAGGAGGAGTGGTCCCGCTGCTGAAATTCAGATGATATCTCCACTTAATAAACATCAGCAGCTGCAGATTTACACAAACAAAAGATGCTGTTTATCAAAACTAAATAAAGAATAACTTATTGTTTTAAGTTAATTTTTGTTAGATAAAGCTTACTGAACATGAAAACGTTTTTAGCGACGTATGAGATAAAATCAAAACTTTTTTTTCTGTTCCTTTTTTAAACCTGTCTTGTCTGACAGTAATCACAATCAGAAACATGAGCTGAATGCTCTGTTGTGCCAAACACATTTGTTTTGCCAAGAGAAGCTGTATAAAAATTCTGTAGTCGTCTGTTCTTAGTTTTCTTGTGTTTTTCTTTTCTTTTCTTCATTTTCATCATTTTTTGCTTGGTTTATGTTTAATTTAGCTACACCAGAGCTGAAAGAAAGAAAAACAAATAGTGACAGGGTTAAAAAGGGGGAGAAAATCTGAGAAAAAGAGAAAAATAAAAGTACAAAGCACACATAGTTATACTCAGCGGATCACCAACTGTTGCACCTGCAAGAAAACTGTAAGAAAATATATAAAAAGCAAACAGCATGTTAGAAAAATACAAGCACACACACACAACAGCACCCCCCAGAGCCAGAAGCAGAAAGAGAAAGATCCAGTTCAGCTGGGCCATCAAAAGCTCCCCAAGAGTACTGAAGACCCAAGCCCACACGTCCAGATGAGAACCATGTGCAGAAGGAGGAGGGAGGACCGAGAAAGAGCTCCCAGAGTTCCCAAAAGTTCCCAAAGGCAATAACCAGCCACACACACACAGACACACGGTGTTATGATTACAGTTAAGTTTTGAAATTATAAATATTATTAGTATTATTATTATGTTATTATTATAACCTAAATATTATTATCATATTTCTCATATACTGGCTTCTTTTCATTGTCTTCTGTTAAATCCAGACTCTAATTTAAAATTCTGCTCTCTCATACAAGGTCTTGAACAATCAGTAAGAGTACTGTATCAGTCCTGTAGAGGACTTTGCTCTCAGACTGTGGTTCCTTGTGTATTTTACAGTAGAATTTGAGCCTTGAACCTTTTCAGATTTGGCTTAAAACTTTCCTTTTTGCTAAAGCATATAGTTAGGGCTGGGTCAGGTGACTCTGAATTCTCCCTTACAGTGGCTTGCAAAAGTATTCGGCCCCCTTGAACTTTTCCACATTTTGTCACATTACAGCCACAAACATGAATCAATTTTATTGGAATTCCACGTGAAAGACCAATACAAAGTGGTGTACACGTGAGAAGTGGAACGGAAATCATACATGATTCCAAACATTTTTTACAAATAAATAACTGCAAAGTGGGGCGTGCGTAATTATTCAGCCCCCTTTGGTCTGAGTGCAGTCAGTTGCCCATAGACATTGCCTGATGAGTGCTAATGACTAAATAGAGTGCACCTGTGTGTAATCTAATGTCAGTACAAATACAGCTGCTCTGTGATGGCCTCAGAGGTTGTCTAAGAGAATATTGGGAGCAACAACACCATGAAGTCCAAAGAACACACCAAACAGGTCAGGGATAAAGTTATTGAGAAATTTAAAGCAGGCTTAGGCTACAAAAAGATTTCCCAAGCCTTGAACATCCCACGGAGCACTGTTCAAGCAATCATTCAGAAATGGAAGGAGTATGGCACAACTGTAAACCTACCAAGACAAGGCCGTCCACCTAAACTCACAGGCCGAACAAGGAGAGCGCTGATCAGAAATGCAGCCAAGAGGCCCATGGTGACTCTGGACGAGCTGCAGAGATTTACAGAACTAACGCTGCACATCACTCTGAACACACCATCCCCACTGTCAAATATGGTGGTGGGAGCATCATGCTCTGGGGGTGCTTCTCTCCAGCAGGAACAGGGAAGCTGGTCAGAGTTGATGGGAAGATGGATGGAGCCAAATACAGGGCAATCTTGGAAGAAAACCTCTTGGAGTCTGCAAAAGACTTGAGACTGGGGCAGAGGTTCACCTTCCAGCAGGACAACGACCCTAAACATAAAGCCAGGGCAACAATGGAACGGTTCAAAACAAAACATATCCATGTGTTAGAATGGCCCAGTCAAAGTCCAGATCTAAATCCAATCGAGAATCTGTGGCAAGATCTGAAAACTGCTGTTCACAAACGCTGTCCATCTAATCTGACTGAGCTGGAGCTGTTTTGCAAAGAAGAATGGGCAAGGATTTCAGTCTCTAGATGTGCAAAGCTGGTAGAGACATATCCTGAAAGAATGGCAGCTGTAATTGCAGCAAAAGGTGGTTCTACAAAGTATTGACTCAGGGGGCTGAATAATTACGCACACCCCACTTTTCAGTTATTTATTTGTAAAAAATGTTTGGAATCATGTATGATTTTCATTCCACTTCTCACGTGTACACCACTTTGTATTGGTCTTTCACGTGGAATTCCAATAAAATTGATTCATGTTTGTGGCTGTAATGTGACAAAATGTGGAAAAGTTCAAGGGGGCCGAATACTTTTGCAAGCCACTGTAGTTACGTTGCAATAGGTGTAGGCTGCTGGGGGACTCCCATGATGCACTGAGTGTTGCTTCTTCTTGACTCACAGACCGGTACTGGTCCGTGGCCCTGGGTTGGGGACAGATGACACTTACTGAACTAAACTGATAGCAGAAGCTGTTTTGCTCCAGTAAGTTTCTGCCCAACTATTGTTTGTTTCAGGTGTACTCAAAACCTTTGGTTTATGCTTTAAAACAACTAATAATAAAGTTGAGAAAGTTTATCATTAGGTTTTTTAGAAAGTAAATCAACCAACTGCAGAGTCTGTTTGAGTTCACTGAACTGAGATGCTACATGTTGTAATAGCTGAGGTTAAGTAGTTTGATAAAAACTCTCAGTGAAGGCATCAAATTAAAGATGAATCTACTAATGTGCTTAAGCTAAAAAACACTGATGTTATTTATGTAAAAACATGTCAAGTGATGTAATGCAATAATTAATTCTGACTCAGTTCAAACTCATGCAACTTACTGAATGCTCTATTGCATACATATGTTTATATCACACCCAATATTACACCATACATGTTCCTTTAAAAAAGAACAAAAAAGAAGTCACTCTGTCATCCCAACATTCATGCAGCATCCAGAAAAACAACTTGTAACCTTACATGAGCAACATCCTATTTCTCTGGTTAGTTGATGGTGTAATAGAGATCACTGAGATCTCTATTGATCTCCTGTTGAAGCCAAAACGTCAATAGGAGAGGAGGTGATGCAAGTCACAGTGTCACCACATTATCATCATCACCACATGACTATAAGAGAACATGATATGCTATTAAGTACATACGGATCGGGTAGCGACACACCTGAAGGAAGCGTGTGTGTGTGTGTGTGTGAAGCTGATGTTAGAACAAGGGTGGAAAAGCCCATCTTATCTCATCTCATCTTTATTCATCCTGTGCTCACTATTGTTCCTTAGAGCACCCGTTTTGCCTACCCAAACTTGTACTCATTTAAACACTTCTTTAAATAACAATATCATTCAGATATGCTTAATAGCCTGATGCAACAGAAAAATCCAAAGAGTCACAAACCTGTGTATGACCTGAGAAGTCAATGTCACCTCTAAATAATCCTTTAGCAGGTCCAGTTTAGTCATAAAAGCTGCAGAGTCAACATGATCTATGCAATCCTCCATTTAAACGTGAGCATGTGAGTGGCTGTGTAACACTGTTAACCCTCAGCTTCAGATTCACATTCAGCTTTATTGTCACTCCACAGATTTGGAAAAGTTAAAAAGAGGTGAAAAACATGAGTTTTTCTAAAACTCAAAATAAGCCGTTTACAATTAAAGAAACACAATAAGATGCCATTTTTTAGATATGTGCAAAACACAAAAGCCAACATATGTCTGTCAATGTAATGATAAATAATCAGGTCACAGTTTAATCATCAGCCTGATAGCAGTTGGAAAATGGCTCTTCTACATCCTCCTCGTGTGACAGAGGATGGATTTATAACATTTTCCAAGACCACAGTTCTTCCAGGTCTGGAGCAGGGAGTCGTTAGGGTGGTGAGTGTCTCTATCTAAATCTAAAAAACTCTCCACCCAGAGCTCAACGTTAATCTTGTGACTTTAGACATCAGTAAACCACAACTGAACTGGAAAGATTATTAAAACATAACACTGAGTTTCTGCACACACACAGTCAAGTGTCAGTCTGACATAGAGATCAAATCAAGAAAGATTCAGACTCTTAGCAGATTATTTTTCACTGTCAGTGTCCCTTTTGACGTCTTTACTTCCTATTTTGTTCTCAATTAGTTTGTTAATTTTAATATTCGTTTGATAGTTGATTTTGTGGATTCTGTTGATGATGTTCTTGTGGTCAAACAACATTAAAGGCACTAACAGTAAGAAAAGACTTGAAAGTAAGTTGACAGCAACAGAGAAAACAATGTGTCAACATTTTCCAAATGAGCAAAATGATAGCTGGTCCACATCAGTGCCCTCCTGGGTGCATGCAGACCACAGAGGAGGAGAGGGAGAAGAGCATGTGTCCAGGTGGAGCTCAGGCTGAATGAAGGTCTGTCTGGTAAGTGAAGTGGAGCGTTTCTGGTTCCTGTGCTCAGTCAGTTTCCATGGATGGAAACTTGTCTTCCACGTCCCTGCTTGGATGTGCCTGGCTCTGTGAGGGTGTGGTACCTGAGGAGAGTTCATCAAGTCTCTCATCGAGTTGTTTGGCATTAACATCCCAGAAAAATACCTTCATCAGCCTTCTTTCACCACACATCATAAGCACCATGCTGCATTCTCTTGTCTTACATCTCACCATCCTTTTTCTCGTCCTACACCAGAAGGTGGCAGTGTTGCACTGAATTTATTTGTCAGAGAGAGGCCGTGACAGTATCTCTGTGTGTTACGTGTAATTGTGCTTAATAACGCTTAAGTATAAAACTTCCATTGAAAGATATCAAATGAAACTAAAATGAACCATTAACACTGAATAAAAGTTGTTTTTTTTCTTGGTTTTTGTTAAATTTTTTCTCACACTAATGTCAATTTTTTACATTACAGTTTTTCTTACAGTTTGTGTTTTTCTCTCTGGTTTTCAGCTTCAATCCTGTTTTGGAGTGTGTGGGAGGGACTGAGGCTGGGAGTGGGAGGAAGAGCTTCGCAGCTGAGTCCTGGTTGTAATTTGCTTATAATTTACATGCCCCAGATCCAGATGTTACTACCTGCCCATCTTAACTGAACAACTTTCTAATGGAGGTTTCAGGTTTAGGTGGATCTCCTAACAGCATGTACAGATTTTTATTTGCTCTTTCTTGTTATCACTCAACCTGGACTGGTTCACTCTTAACTAGCTTATTAGCATTCGAGCATTCTGCAGGATACAGATTACATGAGAATTACAACCAGGACTCAGCCATGAAGCTTCTCCTCTCAGCACACGCCGAAACATTTACAAAGGGTTTAAAACTGAAAAGCAGAGCTCACGTTACCTCTGCTTCTATCTTTCTGAATTCAGTAAAAAGAGAGAAAAGAGTTCAGTACAAACGGAGCTGCTTAAGAGTAAAGGTTTAATACTGAAGATGAAAGTACAGCAGGTCAAACTGGAGAGAATAATTAAGACTAGCTTCTAGTCTATTATTATTCAGGTGTGTGAAGTGTGAGGAAGAGAGAGCTTGCTAACAAATAAAATCGGTTATAAATGCTTTAAAAAATAAAAATCAGTCTTATTGTCATACAGCCAAAACAAAGTGTGACACCCAGTGGGCTGGCCTTGTTGTCTTGTTGCCTTTCAGGTATCTGGTAGGTGGAGCTGACCCAATTATAGATGCAGCAAACCTGAGAGGGCCATCCATGCGCATTATAAAGACACTTTGACTGAACCTCTGGCCTCCTCCGTCTGTGGCTCATTATGCTCCCTTGGTTATGTTTGGTTATGGATGTTGTACCATTTAATCTGTGTTTGAATTTTTTTACTTTATCTCATCAAAATATCTTACAGCCTTTAAAAGCCTGTGTGGTCTCCCACCTACTTGCCACATCCTTTGAGCCAGGTTGTGACAAAAATAGATAACATAAAAGTTATAACATTGAATATAACGTTGGTTACTGTGTCATAAATAAAGATAAAGTGTAAAAATCAAATACATAAAAAAATAAATGTAAATGCTCCCTGACCTCTGTGTCGCTTGCTGCCAGTCCAGATTTCCCTGAGGTCTGCCAATAACAATCAGGTTTCAGTTGAGCATGAGCAACATAATATTTTCTTATTTTTATTATCTTGAATTTTTTTTATCTCCAGTGACAAGTAGGAAGAAATACCACAAACGTATTTTTGCACTATAAAGTTATTGACGAATATTGAGTGTTCAAACTCACAGTGATTTCTTCAGTCTGTGTTGTGTTTCCTGAAATGACAAAAAAATAAATAAATAAATAAATTACACAGCAAACAGTAAAACTCAAAGCTTTTTATGTATAAAGTTTCATCTGTGAATGTTCTCACCTTTAGTTTTTGTCCACATGTTGACTGTAACAGCAGATATTAAGAGTGCTGCTAAACCCACAGACACAATGATGCATCTCAACAAACACAGACAATCTGAAAATAAGAAAAACATTTTGGCTTCAACTTTTTGTTCAGTGCAAAAATAAAAAGATTTGTGATAGAATGAAGAAGAAGAATGTGATAAAAACAGTCAGGTTTCTAACATGTAGTGATCAGGTTTGAACATGTTTTTAGACTGTGGAGTTTCTCGCTACAATATTTATTCTAAATTCTAATTAGTACACTAAATAAAAACCAACAACAAAAAGTACAAAAATCAGCTAACACACTTTAATCTTTCTTATTATCAATACAAGTTTCAAATAATTTAGAATGTTTTTGTTAAAAAGTTGTAATACAGGAACACTGTAAACACCTCAAACCATTAAAGATTTTAAGTTGTTAAATGAAACTGAACCAAAGAAACTCTCCATCAAAACCACAGAGTCAATCTGAAGACTTTAGGCTTGAGTAAATGATTCAGTCTCTACCTGCTGATGGAGTATTTGACGCTATTGTCACCGTTCCTTCTGATGTCTTTACTTCCTCTTTCATTGTCCGAATGTTTGTTATTTTTAACGTGGGTTTAATTGGGGATTTTGTTGATTTTGTTGTCGTTTTCAAATCTTCACCTAAAGAAATACAATAACAACATTAAAGACACAAACAGTAAGAAAAGACTTGAAAGTTAGTGAACAACAACAGAGAGGAAACAGTGGTGAGATGTTTAACAGTCTAACAAGTCTCATTTTTGATGATGTCTCATGTCTGAGGATATGTTCTCTTTATCTTCATACAGACACTCAACTGTGAGTCTACAGTGTTCATATGTCAACACAGAGCTGTTCAAGATGCTTTATCATTGTTCTCATGTACATACACTGGTGAAGATGGAGATATTGTAAGAGAAAAGCAACAATAGAAAAATGAACTTCATCACTGTGATCATAATTATTGTGGTGTTTCAGTTTGTTGTTCTAACAGGACAGTTTGAGCTGAAAACATTAAGATGTAAATACTCACTGTTACTAACAGACAGATGAATAAAACAGTCTGGACCTTCTTGTGATCCTGTTGCTGTTTTGAACTGTCTGCAGGTGTAACGACCAACATCCTGATCTGTGACCTTCTTTATAACCAGAGAACAGTCTGCAGAAAGACTCAGTCTGTCTGATTTAGGTTTGGCTTCTTTATTCTGCCCAAGGTCAAAGAGTTCTATTGTGCTGTTTGAATCACTGAAGATCCAGGTAGTACTGTTACAGTTATGCTGACCTTGTATCACATTTTTACAAGGCAGAGTAACATCATGTCCACGTCCAGCTGTGACAGTTTGATGTTGCTCAGTTTTTCCTGCTGAGAAAAAGAGAAAAAATTGTAAAATAACAAATATGTTACGAATTTGAGAGTTGTGTTTATAATGTAAAGTTAATTTTAAATACAACACAAGTTAAAGTTTCAACTGCAGTTTAAGTACATGATAAATGAATGATTGATGGTTTCTATGTACACTTACCTTTAAACTGAAGCATCAGTATCAGTAATGAAGACATTTGAATCCATGTGAATGCAGCCATCGTGCTTCTCTGTCTCTCTCAGTCTCTGTTCTTGCTCTCATGTTCACAAATGAGACAGTCTCAGAGATGAATACAGCATCAACTTCCTGCTCACTTCCTCATAGTGACATCACTCCTTTTCTCTCCTCTTGCTGATTAATTCACTTAATAGCTTTTAAGCATCCTTGCCTCTTCGCTATCTTAATGTGGATATCAAACAAGTTCAAACTTTTAGAGGGGATCAGCTCCCATTCATAATATCATACACAAAGTGCCTTTTAATTAGTATTAAATATTAATTAGTATTTATAGTATTTGCTGTTTCAAAATGTAATCAGTCACATTTCACATTTCCAAACCAATCTTACCTTTTTCTTTTTGCTCTCTCTTTGCTGTCTTCATCCTGCTCTCTCCCTTTCTCTCACTCTCTATCCTCCTCTCTCAGTCTTTGCACCATTACTCAAAATATAAATGTTACAATGAATAAAAGAGATACACTGATCCGTATCAGTCTATAGCAATGTTCAAATAAACGCTGCTGCATGATATCGCTGTCACCTGGATCTGGAGCTCTACTGTAAACAAATTCTGAAACCCAATTCGAACAGAATAGAATTAGAAATTTTCAAAAAACTATAATAACAACATCAGCTCCTTTGCTGTCCACTCGCTATATATCAGCAGACTAGTGGATCAGAAGGTTTAAATGAGCTAATAATCTCTATTTAAGCTACATTAGCTAATGCTTTTGACATCATTTAGAGGACAAATAAAAATAAGCAGACACTTTATAAGTCACAGCAATAAGTCAAAGCAACAAAGTTTTATTAATGATAAGCCAGGTTGCTGAAGCAGCAACACCTCTGTGTGTGAGACTGTAGCATCATGACATCAACAACACTGGACATAAAACCTGTTTTCATTCTATCCTGTAATGTCATCAGTGGATAAGTTAGAAAAATATAACATTTGAAGATAATCCCAGAATATAATAATAAAATATGTTAAAACTACTGCTATTCCTATATTTGTTTTAGGGTGTTCTGATGAAAAGCTTGCCTATGGTCTGCATGAGTGAAAAGAGGTCAAGATTCAAACTCTACACACCAGAATTTTAATCTTGATGTCTACAATGAAACATGACAATACTGCAGCAGTGACCACTGTTAGCAGCAAGATAAGAACACAGATGTGATGTGTTAGCAGTCCGAGACCTGAGGTTCCCCACTGTACCTTTGAAGTTTATTTATTAATTAATTTATTTTCTGAGAAGTGAAGGGGAAGTGTTTTTGTGAGAATGTGGGTACAACTGCAGCAGAGCTTTGGAGTTTTCATGATGACCAGATGAGCTTCTGACAGATAAATGGTTAACACACCGATGAACGTGAGACTGAACTGTCTTTAGTTTTCACACCTTTTTCACCACACAGCATGTCCTTTCATCTTATTTTTAATGCTGCCTGAGTAAAATATATTATTGGAATCATATTACAGCTGAAATCAAAGGATTTGTACATTATTTAGAAAAAGATGTTAAGAGTTCAGTACAAACAGAACCGTTCCAACCATTAAACATTTAATACTGAAGATAAAAGTACAGGAAGTCAAACTGGAGAGAATAATAGTTGTGCGCTTTCCTCCCTCTCTCTATTTACGTAGATATTAAATAAGTGAAAAACTATTTTGATATTTTGACTGTCACATGTAATGCATTTTAAAGACTTCCTTTGTCATCCATTTAAAGGACTGTACAACAGTGGAAAATGATCATTAATAGGAGTGAGGAAATTAAATCAGGGAGACTGTTAGATGAGGTAAGTGTTTGCATTAATGCAGCTCTTCTTTACATTTGGTTTATTATCAGAAAACTGTGTCCATGGTCATGTTTGTCTGCACACATGAAAAAAGGTGAAGATTTAACTTCTTTACACACCATGATTTTAGTCTTCAGAATGTTCACAGGAAGCATTAAGATACTGAAGCATTCACTAATGTTAGCAGCTCTAACAGTGGTGACCGCAACAGTCACAAGGACACAGATGAGAGGTGTTAGTGGTCAGATACCTATTATTTCCTATGTACCTATGAAGCTATTTTTTCTGTGTAGTTAAGCGGAAATGTTATGGTGAGAATGTGGGTACAACAGCAGCAGAGCAGGATTCATGACCTGAGGAACGTCTGGCATAGCTACGAGTGTGTGACTGAACTGTCTTTAGTTTTCACACCTTTTTCACCACATAGCACATCCTTTAATCATATTTTTAATGCTGTCTGAGTATAATTTGGAATCACATAGTACCTACCATCGCATGAGATATATTTATATGTCCATTAGAAACATTTTCAAACAGAACTGTTTAAACCAGTAGAGTAAAGTTTATTACTGAAGATTAAATAACAGGAAGTCAACCTGGAGGGAATAATACAGTGGTATGAAAAAGTGTTTGCCCCCGTCCTTATTACTTACTTACTTTTTTTTGTATGTTTGTCACACTTAAATGTTTCAGATCATGAAAGAATTTTAAATATTAGGAAAAGATAAAAAAAAAAAAAGTAAATACAAAATGCTGTTTCTAAATGAAGTTGTTTATTTAGAGCATAAATTAACTGTGGTGTATCACATTTTTGGAAAGCTGAGTTCTGAGTACTGCTGCCTGTACTTGTGGTTTGAGGTTCGTGGATCAGATGTATGTGAGATGCCAGAGAGACACAGAGCCAAAAAAGACACAATAAAATCAATCATGAATATTTTTGACTACTTTTGATTTAGTTTTTTTTTTATATCCTCAAAGCAAGGAGAAATTGTTACAGATAATATTAAAGTTATAATATAGACCATAACATCAGTTACTGCAGCTAACAAGAAAAATCAGAGATAAACATGAGGAATTACCCAAATACTTATATCTTTGCACTGACTCCATTAATTACAGGACAGTATTGAAAGCACTGCTACAGAGCAGGTATATTTATAACAAAAAGTTTAGCATGCATTAAGAAAAGCTCAGATTCTTCTTACTGTTCGCTTTTTTTGTGCTTGTTTTCATACTCTAGTTTTAAAATGGGATCATTAAAAGAAATCCACTTGAATCACTTTAACAAATCTTAAGTTGAATGTTAATGTAATATCATTCACCTTATTCAAAGTAATCCACTGAAGTTATCAGCACATGCAGTGGAGCAACATCTTATTTCTTTGGGTTGCTGATGGTGGAATAGAGGTTGTTGGGATCAGTGGAAACTCCATAAGGTGAGGAAGAAGCTTTCACAGTACTGTAGGTCACAGTGTCACCATCATCATTACCATCACGGGTCTTTAACAAAACAATACAAAACTTTTTTGAAGACATAGCCTGACAGGAGCTTTGAAAATCATGAAGTTATTATTAACAACATGTCTATAAATATCAAATTCTTACCCTGGATTTATTCTTGGTCTTCTTGGTGAAGCTGATGGAGGCGTAGGAAACACTATCATCAGCATCAGCCTGCACAGTGAATACAACACAATGACTGCTCAGTAATATGTGGATTTATAATGAGTCTGTTTCACATCTGTTTAAGTACGTTCAGCTTCAGGTCCTCATCACATCATAGTTTCTGCTCTTCTGTGTTGAAACTAAACATAACACTGAGTGTAACTTTGTACTGGGAGTAGTGTGTGATCTCACCATGTCCTGACTGGTCCCAGACTGAGCAGCTGCAGAGTTTAAGCTCAGTTGCTGCAAAAATACAGTTTTATATTTAAAATCTTTACAATGTAAACAACACATTTGACCTAAAGAATATTTAATTAGCTGATTCAACTTATTTTCCAGTTGTTGTTAAGTCATTGTTTCTTCCTTTGAACCTTTCAATCTTTTATGCACTTAACTCATCAGTAAAGTTTATTTATAGGATCAGTCTGGTTTGAAACTATATAATTAAATCAAAATGACATAAATGACTGATTAAGAACTTGATGATTTGAAGATTTGAACTTACAGTGTTGTTGCCCCATTGTGTTTTGTTTTCTGAAAAGACAAAGAAAAGATGAGTTTCTTATGAGTCTACTTATAATAAACTTTAATCTGTGACTGTTTTCACCTTTAGTTTTCTTCCATCTGATGATCAGCACAACAATGATTAAGAGTGCTGCTAAACCCACAGGAAGGATGATAAACCCTGAATGACCTGGAGAGATTATTAAAACATGTTAAACATGATACTGAATTTCTTCACATAGAGTCAAGTCTCAGTCTGACATCCAGACTTCAAAAAAAGAGAAATTTCGTCTCTACCTCCAGACTGATTATTTGATGCTATTGTCAGTGTCTCTTTTGATTTCTTTATTTGCTCTTTTGTTGTCCATGTCTTTGTTATTTTTAATGTTGGTTTAACCATTGATGTTATGGATTTTGTTGTCAATGATGTTTTTGTGGTGAACTTCACTGTTGTTGACTTTGTTGTTTTCACATCTTCACCTAAAGAAATGCAATAAAAACATTAAAGACACCGACAGTAAGAAAAGACTTGAAAGTAAGTGAACAACAACAGAGAGGAAACAGTGGTGAGATGTTTAACAGTCTAACAAGTCTCAGTTTTGATGATGTCTCATGTCTGAGGATATGTTCTCTTTATCTTCATACAGACACTCAACTGTGAGTCTACAGTGTTCATATGTCAACACAGAGCTGTTCAAGATGCTTTATCATTGTTCTCATGTACATACACTGGTGAAGATGGAGATATTGTAAGAGAAAAGCAACAATAGAAAAATGAACTTCATCACTGTGATCATAATTATTGTGGTGTTTCAGTTTGTTGTTCTAACAGGACAGTTTGAGCTGAAAACATTAAGATGTAAATACTCACTGTTACTAACAGACAGATCAATCATAAAGTCTGGACGTTCTTGTGATCCATTTGCTGTTTTGAACTGTCTGCAGGTGTAACGACCAACATCCTGATCTGTGACCTTCTTTATAACCAGAGAACAGTCTGCAGAAACACTCAGTCTGTCTGATTTACGTTTGGCTTCTTTATTCTGCCCAAATTCAAAGAGTTCTACTGAGCTGCTTGAATCACTGTAGATCCAGGTAGTACTGTTACAGTTATGCTGACCTTGTATCACATTTTTACAAGGCAGAGTAACATCATGTCCACGTCCAGCTGTGACAGTTTGAACAGTTTGATGTTGCTCAGTTGTTCCTGTTGAGAAAAAGAGAGAGAGAGAAATGTGAAACATTAAATATGTTATGAATATGAGTGTTATGTTTATAATGTGAAGTTTATTTTAAATACAACACAAATTTAAGTTTCAGCTTTAGTTTCCAAGAGTCAGCTCAAGTCAAAAAGTACATCATGACTGTCTCAGTTAAAGGAAGAATAAAGAAGTAACACCTGTGATAATAATGCAGTTTATTAATTGAATGTGTTTCTATGTACACTTACCTTTAAACTGAAGCATCAGTATCAGTAATGAAGACATTTGAATCCATGTGAATGCAGCCATCGTGCTTCTCTGTCTCTCTCAGTCTCTGTTCTTGCTCTCACGTTCACAAATGAGACAGTCTCAGAGATGAATACAGCATCAACTTCCTGCTCACTTCCTCATAGTGACATCACTCCTATTTTTTTTCTCTGAATTAACTGAATTAATTCAGTTCATAGCTTTTATGCATCTCTCACTTAATGTAGATATCGATTGAGTGAAAACTTTTAAAAGATTTTATACGTTTTTATATGTAATGCATTTCGCAGACTCCCTTGTCGTCCTTTTAACACTGGAAAATCTCAAGATCAACAATAACATAGAGGAAGTTAAATATGTGAAGACTGCTAGATAAGGTAAGTGGCTTATTATTAAAAAAAATAGGGTGAAGACTCAAATTATCTACACAGTAGAATTTGAGTCTTAATGATTGCAATGAAACATGATAATACTGCAGCACTGACCAATATTAGCAGCTCAGTAAGATCACAGATGAGATGTGTTAATAGTGTGAGAGCTTTTTTTTCCCTCATTGCACCTCTGAAGTCATTTTTTGTTTGTTTTCTGAGAAGTGAAGGGGAAGTGTTTTGGTGAGAATGTGGGTACAACAGCAGCAGAGCTCTGGAGGTTTCATGATGACCAGATGAACCTCTGACAGATAAATGGTTAACACATCGATGAACGTGAGACTTTAGGATTCACACCAATTTATACACACAGCAAGTTCTTATTTCTTCTTTTCTTTTTTTAATGTTGTGTAAGGATAATTTGGAATAATATCAACAACAATTTTACTGTGGTCAGTGGTGGATGGATCAGGTGTGTGTGAGGTGTGAGAGAGATAGTTTCAAAAGACAATTAAGTTGATCACAAATATGTTTACATTTATTCTTATTATCGTACAGCCAAACAAATAAAAAAGAAAAATATAACATTGAGGTTATAATTTGGATCATAACATCAGTGACTGTTTCTAAAAATCCTTAAACTCACCTCCTCTCCCATCTCAAAAAGAGAGAGGAGATCAGGGATAAATATGAAATATAAAGACTAACAAACACATAAGACAAATGCAAACAACAATAAAGAACCTGTGACTCTGATCTCACTGTTTTACCTTTAATAAACATCAGCAGCAGATTTACAAAAACAAAAGATGCTGTTTATCATAACTGAATAAAGTATTGATTACTGTTGTGGGTAATTTTTCTCGTTAGATAAAGCTAACTGCACATGAAAAAGGTTTTAGCTTAATATGAGATAAAATCAAAACTTGTGTTTTTCTGTTACTTGTTTGTTCCTTTTTTTAAACCTGTCTTGCCCAAAAACATTCACACTGAGAAATATGGTCTGAATGCTCTGTTGTGCCAAACACATTTATTTGAGAAGACGTGCTACATATAATGTTGATAGGAAGCCTGTCTCTGTCTTCCTTTGTATTTTGTTTTATTCTGTTTTATTTGATCTTATGTTCACTTATTTTCATTGGTGTTTACGTTACCTTATGGGTAATTTTGCTACACCATAGCTGACAGGCAGGGCAGGGCAAGAAGAGGTAGAGAAAAGAAAAGCAGAAAAAAAAAGTATAAGGGAAGGAAACTGAAGAAAAGAGAAAAATAAAAGGACAAAGCATACATAGTTAAACTCAACAGATCACCACCTGTTGCACCTGTGAGCAAAAAATGTACAAAAAAACAGCACCAGCAAAATAAGGAAGTAGGCCGCAGACAGAGCTCCCCAAAGGTTAAGAGTCAGAGCCATCCCAGCATGACCTCAGGACTGTTCCCAAGGGCAGTGACCAGCAGGGAGTGGTAGGGAGGAGCAACCCTGACCCTCAATAACCGTGTCCCACAGGGGTCAAGGCTCAGCAAGTCTCAGACTTAGAGCAAGCCACACACAGACACACAGTGTTTTCAACAGCAATGGGCTAATTTATGTGGTTAGATGATGTTTGAGTTGTTGATCAGTGGAGTTGGACAGAAGCAGAAGAGTCTCCAGTTGTTTCACAGTTCAGTCTATCTTCATCCTCATCATTTTGCTCCTGTGGAAAACAACACAGCACACTTAAGATTCTCTCTGATATTCATACTTGGTGACGTTGTTTTGCTCATTTGTCTGTTTTCAGTCTTGTTTATTTTTTGTTATGTTTTTAGATTACTTGTGATTACAATATCAATGTGTCAAACAGGAACAGATACCACAAAGAGATTTGGCTCTAAAGTTAGAGAGGAATATTGAGAGTTCAAACTCACAGTTTTTTCTTTAGTCTGTCTTTTTTTTCCTGAAAAGACAAAACATAAAATGTATAAGAAACAGTGAAACTCAGAGCATTTTATGTGTAAAAGTTTCATCTGTGAATGTTCTCACCTTTCGTGTTTGTCCACACGTTGACTGTAACAGCAGATATTAAGAGAGCTGCCAAACACACAGACACAATGATGCATCTCAGCAAATACAGAAACTCTGAAAAGTTAGAAACAATTTTGACTTCAACTGTTTGTTCTGTGCAGATTCAACTGTTTTCAAATGAGATAAATACATTCAGTGTTGAAGAAGAGCATGTCAGTCTGGCTTTGAAACACTATCAACCTTCAGCTTGACATTCATATTTAGTTTTATTGTCATGGCACAGGCTTACAGAAGGAAATTGTGAGCTGCTAATTTTTACTTATGAAAATTAGCAAAGCTGCAAATTAGCAGCTCACAATAAAAGGAAACACAATTAAAAGCCATATTTCAGGTGTGAGCAAAATGCAAAATTGAACATATGTCTGTCAACTGAATAATGATACTAAAAAAAGGTTACAATTTACAATTTTAGAATTTCAGCAACGTGATAGCAGTTGGAAAATAGTTCTTTTGTATCCTCCCATGTATGACAGAGGGAGTATTCATTTATAAATTTTCTTACACCGAAAAACAGGTTGTTGTTTGGGTGGTGATTATCTATATCTGATGTAAGAAAATCTGCACACAGAGCTCAAAGTTAATGTTTCGTCTTTTGACTTCAGCTCATGTAAAACATAGCACTGAAATTCTCCTCACATTTAGTTCAGAGCCAATCTGATATATAAAGATTAGATGTCAGAAGAAGAGAGATTCAGTCTCTACCTTCTGATGTTTTTATGTCCTCGTTTATTGTCAATATGTCTGTCATTTTTATTGTTGGTTTAATTGTTGATTGTGTTGCTGTTGATTTTCTTGTGGTGGACTTCACTGTTGTTGATTTGGTTGTTGTCACATCTTCACCTAAAGAAATACAATAACAACATTACTTTCTTACTGACACTGAGAGTAAGAAAAGACTTGAAAGTAAGTTAACAACAACAGAGAGGAAACAGTGGTGAGATGTTTAACAGTCTAACAAGTCTCATTTTTGATGATGTCTCATGTCTGAGGATATGTTCTCTTTATCTTCATACAGACACTCAACTGTGAGTCTACAGTGTTCATATGTCAACACAGAGCTGTTCAAGATGCTTTATCATTGTTCTCATGTACATACACTGGTGAAGATGGAGATATTGTAAGAGAAAAGCAACAATAGAAAAATGAACTTCATCACTGTGATCATAATTATTGTGGTGTTTCAGTTTGTTGTTCTAACAGGACAGTTTGAGCTGAAAACATTAAGATGTAAATACTCACTGTTAATAACAGACAGATCAATCTCAAAGTCTGGACCTTCTTGTGATCCTGTTGCTTTTTTGAACTGTCTGCAGGTGTAACGACCAACATCCTGATCTGTGACCTTCTTTATAACCAGAGAACAGTCTGCAGAAAGACTCAGTCTGTCTGATTTAGGTTTGGCTTCTTTATTCTGCCCAAGGTCAAAGAGTGCTACTGAGCTGCTTGAATCACTGAAGATCCAGGTAGTACTGATACAGTTATGCTGACCTTGCATCACATTTTTACAAGGCAGAGTAACATCATGTCCACGTCCAGCTGTGACAGTTTGAACAGTTTGATGTTGCTCCGTTGTTCCTGTTGAGAAAAACAGAAAAAAAATGTGAAACATCAAATATGTTATGAATATGAGTGTTATGTTTATAATATGAATGTAACATTTATTTTAAATACCACATAGGTTTATGATTCAACTTTAGTTTTTAAGAGTCAGCTCAAGTCAAAAACTTAATCATGACTGTCTCAGTTAAAGGAAGAATAAAGAAGTAATACTTGTGATAATAATGCAGTTTATTAATTGAATGTGTTTCTATGTACACTTACCTTTAAACTGAAGCATCAGTATCAGTAATGAAGACATTTGAATCCATGTGAATGCAGCCATCGTGCTTCTCTGTCTCTCTCAGTCTCTGTTCTTGCTCTCACGTTCACAAACGTGTGTCATGTTGAATTATTTGATGTCATAGGTTTTAAATATCATGATGCCACTGCAGCAGTGACCGGTGTTAGCAGCTAGATAAAACACAGATGATATATGTTAGTGGTCTGAGACTTGTTGGTTTCTCATTGCACCTATGAAGTCATTTTTAGTTTTTTGTTTTCAAAGAGGTGAAGGGGAAGTGTTTTTGTGAGAATGTGGGTACAAGAGCAGCAGAGCTGTGCTGGTTTCATGATGATCAGATGAACACCTGAAAGATAAATGGCTAACACCTCCATGAGTGTGTGACTGAACTGTCTTCACGTTTCACACCATTTACACAAAAAAAAAAAACAAGCCCCCTTCTTTCTTTTTTTTTCAAATGCTGTCTTCCGCTCCGCGAATTGCTTATTGTGGTGGAGAGGTTTTGGAGCCAGGCCCAGGGAGGGGGCCCAAGGGGGAGTGTTTGGTGGCTATAAATACCTTGGAGCACATATAGACAATAAACTGGACTGGGTTAAAAACACCACTGCACTTTACAGGAAAGGCCAGAGTCGTCTCTATTTTCTGAGGCGTCTCTCAACATCTGTCAGACAGTGCTCAGGATTTTCTATGCGTCTGTTGTGGTCAGTGCTATCCTCTATGCTGTTCCATGCTGGGGCAGCAGGTTGAGGGTCGCAGATGCCAACAGACTAAATAAACTGATCCGCAAGGCCAGTAATGTTGTGGGGATGGAGTTGGACTCTTTTATTTTTCACATCATACACAGTATGACATACAGTGAAATGCTTGTTGCTGTGCAATGCCCAACCATAAAACTACAGTAAAAATTTACAGCAAAACAGAAATAAGAGTTACATAATAGATTAAAAAAAACGAACATTGAAGTAAGGTTTAAAAGTTGTAAAAAATAAATTAACAATTTAACATAATAATAACAACAATAATAATAATAATAATAATACATTTTATTTGAGGGCACCTTTCTAAAACCCAAGGTCACCTTACAAAGAGAAAAAGACATCAATAACACAGTAAATTAAAATAGATTCTAATAAATGAAAATACAAAAAACAGCAAAATACAACCACAAACAACAAATTAAAAAATAAAAAAAACACAATTTGACAGCAAGTAAAATCTGTATTAAAACGAGTAAGCTAGTTTAAACAAGTAGGCTTTGAGTTGTGACTTAAATAAGGGAAGGGAACCTATATTTCTTATGGCTGAAGGAAGTGAGTTCCAGAGCCGAGGAGAAGAGCGACTGAAAGCTCTGTGCCCCATAGTGGTAAGGCGAGCAGAAGGAACAAGAAGATTAGTGGCAGATGAAGATCTGAGAGAGCGGGAAACAGTGGTGATATGAAGCAGATCACAGAGATAAGGAGGGACAAGGTTATGAATACACTTAAACTTGAGAACTAAGATTTTAAAGTTTATCCTGGCTTCTATGGGCAACCAGTAAAGCTGATGAAGAATTGGGGTAATATGGTCTCTTAAGGGAGTGAAAGTATGCAGACCGGGTTATGTAATTAATGTGAGACTGAAATCAGAGAGTACTGTCAAGTATGACACCCAAACTCTTTACCTGTGGGGAAGGAAGTTTGGGAGAATTTCCAATATTAATGGAGAAACTGTGAGATTTGGTTAAGGTAGAGGCTGTGCCAGGGAGTAACTCTTCTGTTTTATTACTGTTAAGTTTGAGAAAATTGGAGAACCATGATCTGATCTCCATAAGACAGTTCGAGAGGGCGGGAGGTGGAAGCGACAAATTAGGTTTGGAGGAAATTTAGAGCTGGGTGTCATCAGCATAACAATGAAAAACTGATATTATATTTTCGGAATATATGACCAAGAAGGAGCATGTAGATAATGAATAAAAGAGGCCCTAATACTGAACCCTGGGGCACACCAGCAGAAACAGGATAGAGACCTGAAGAGTGTGATTTAAGTTGGATAAACTGAGTGCGGTCTGAGAGATATGAGGTGAACCAGGCAAGGGGGGGTGTGAATAATGCCACTGGATGCTAATCTGCTCAGGAGGATATTATGAGAAAGGTTTCAAATGCCGTACTAAGATCGAGAAGGATGAGAATGGTTAATGGTTAAGACCAGAATCAGCTGCCATCAGATTAGTAATTCTTAACAAAGCAGTTTCGGAAACCAGACTGAAATTGTTCGTAGAGATTATGATCATTTAGATATGAGTGAAGCTGGGAGGGAACAACTTTCTCAAGGGTTTTTGAAATAAAGGGGAGGTTTGATATAGGGCAGAGATTATCAAAATGATTGGGATCTGCACCAGGCTTTTTGAGAATTGGAGTGACAGAAGCAGTTTTCAGGGATGGAGGAATAATTCCAGTGTTAAGGGAAGAGTGGATAATAACAGGGGACATGAATTACAGAGACCATGACTTTATCTCAGTATGCTACCTTAAATTGTACAACAAAGAACACAAAAGAAAAAAGAAGGAAAGAAAAATCATATGTGAATCTTACTGTATGTATTTATTTATTGTTGCATCCCTTCACTGGCTTTCAGTAAGATTCAGAATCCACTTTAAAATTCTGTTATTAACAAAACATTCTCTACATGGACCGCCCCCTGCTTAAATAGCAGAGCTTCTTATGCCTTATCAATGCAGTTGGCCTCTCCAATCATCTAACCAGGGTGCTCTAACTGTCCCTGATTTTGAAACCAGAGGTGATGCTTTGAGGTTGTAGCACCCAAACTGTGGAAGTCTTCCTCAGTCAATCAGGTTGGCTGACTCTGCTATTGTTTTAATCCATTCACTTCATTTGTGGCCATAGTGTGAAACCGCACATGCATCTACTTGTGAATATTGGAATGAATGTCTGTCAGTTTGGCTGATTATGTATGTGTTTATGTTTCTGTATGTTTTAAGAGGTAGCATCTATTTGAACTGTGAAACACTTACTCTGTGTTTTGAAAAGTGCTATACAAATAAAGTTATTATTGTTATAATAAATCAAACTGCACATGAAAACAGGTTTTGGCTTCTAAATATGAGAATAAATCAAAACTTAAATGTTTTAAACAGCAGTGGATTCATGTCTGTGCTGAGTTGATGATGTCGTTGATCAGTGGAGTCTGACAGAAGCAGA
Organism: Oreochromis niloticus; assembly: GCF_001858045.2. NCBI lineage: Eukaryota > Metazoa > Chordata > Actinopteri > Cichliformes > Cichlidae > Oreochromis > Oreochromis niloticus. The sequence continues at coordinate 21,249,749 of NC_031980.2, forward strand.
AGAGTCTCAGATGTTTTTATAGTTCATAAAGTCTGAACCTTCTTGTGGTCCTGTTGCTGTTTTGTACTGTCTGCAGGTGTAACGACCAACATCCTGATCTGTGACCTTCGTTATAACCAGAGAACAGTCTGCAGAAAGACTCAGTCTGTCTGATTTAGGTTTGACTTCTTTAGTCTGTCCAAGTTCAAAGATTGATACTGAGATGTTTGATTCACTGAAGATCAGGTAGTACTGATGCAGTTATGCTGACCTTCTATCATGTTTACTATATGAAGAAATATATGAATATGAGTGTTATGTTGATAATGTAAGGTTTATTATAAATACAACACAAGTTTAATTTTCACCTTGAGTTTCCAAGAGTCAGCGAAAGTCAAAAAGTTAATCATGACTCTCTCAGTCTCTGTTCTTGCTCTCACATTCACAAATGAGACAGTCTCAGAGATGAATACAGCATCAACTTCCTGGTCACTTCCTCATAATGACATCACTCCTTTTTTCTCCTATTCAGTTCATGGTGTTTAAGCATCCATATCTCCCTCTCTTAATGTAGATATTAAATGACTAAAAACTTGTCACAGTCTGGCTGGGGCAGACTGTATGTGTTGCGAAAAAGGACTCAAGTGCAGACCAAAACTATGAAACGTGATGTGGATTAACAGAAAACGAGCAGTTTATTAGTGCTGGCAAAATAAATACAAACAAAGGGCATGGGTGAAACTAAATAATAACCTAAACTCGGTGAACTAAAACTAAAACATGAAAAAACCTGAAACATGGTGAACTGACATGGATACCTGAAGATGCGACGTGGACGAGCAGACGACCTGACGAGGAATGAATGAAAACACATGGACTAAATACGCAGGAGGATAATGAGGGAAGTGGGAACACATGGGGAAACAGCTGACACACATGAACATAACGACGTCACAAGGGGAGAGTAAAACTAATCACATTGAACTTAGGAACACCGGTCCTCTTCAAAATAAAACAGGAAACATAATGAGACGCAGAGACGCAAAACTAAGTCCAAAACAAAATGTCCATCAAAGGCACAGGGGCACAGGGGCACAGGGAACAGCCCAAAACTCAGTTCAGGGGGCCGACCCGGAGGACAGCAGCACAATAGTCTAAACAGTTCAGGAGGCCGACCAGGAGGACGACGGCTCAGTAGCCAATGACTGAACAGTTCTGGAGGCCAGCCGCGGAGCCAGCGGTGGCGACGAAGCAGGACCAAAGGCTGTCCGCGCCGGCGAAGAAGTCCAGTCAGTGGCCTGGAAGGTGTCTGCCGACGCCAAACCAGATGTGGACGAGGTCGAGCTGGCTGAGCCGGACGTGGACGAGGCGGTGGCATGGCAACCGCAGGACCAGACGAGGGCGTGGAAGCTGCAGGTGACGGAGCAGTTGGTGGCTGAACGGACTCACCAGAGCCGTCAGCGGACATGGAGAGATGCTGGATGGGCACTCCAGAACCCCCAGCTGACAAGGCATGAGGCTGGACAGGCTCCTCGGGCCCTCCAGAACCCCCAGCTGATGAGGCATGAGGCTGGACAGGCTCCTCGGGCCCTCCAGCTGACGAGGCATGGGGCTGGAGCAGTTCTCCTGAACCCCCAGCAGACGAGGAAGGTTGCTGGAGGGGCTCTCCTGGGCCTCCAGCAGGAACAGGCAGCTGGTGTGGTTCTCCTGAACGCCCAGCTGAAGAGACAGACACAGAGCCAGCAGGTACGGAGACCTCTGGCTGAAGGGATGCTAACTGTAGCTGCACAGGGCACACAGGCGGCTCAGGATGCAACGGCTGGGGCTGTGCAGTGCAAACAGTCTGTCTGGGATTTATTAGCGAGATGCGGTCCCCTGCTGGCTGAGTTAGCTCACCAGAGCTTCCAGCAGAGGATGGAAGTGACTGAGCAACAGACTGATCTGGTGAAAGAGCTAATGACTGAACTGGAAACAGAGCTGATGCCTGAGCTGAAGACTGAGCAGGTAACAGAGCTGACAACAGAGCTAGAGACTGAGCTAATGACTGGAGTAGAGGTTGTAGTGGTGGTTGTAGTAATGGTGGACAAGAAGGTAACTGATGTAGTTCACCTGAGCCTCCTGAACATGAGGAAAAATGCTGGACGGGCTCACCTGAGCCTCCAGCAGAGACAGGAACGGGTGCAGGCAAATGCTGGGCACTAGCCGCTCTCACCCGAGGAGTAGGTACGGGTGCAGAGGTAGGCTGTAACCTGGCTGACCTCACCCTGGGGACCAGTATGGGAGCAGGAGCAGACCGGACACCAGTCACTCCAAACCGAGGAGTATGTACGGGTGCAGAAGTAGACGGGTTCATGGCCGCCCTCACCCTGGGGGCCGGGACCGGCACAGGCAATAGCTGGGCAGCTGCTGTCCCCACCCGAGGAGCTGGTACGGGTGCAGAAACTAGCAGAGCCTCAGCTGGCCTGGGAACCGGAGCAGGGACCAGCTGGACCTCAGCCTCGCTCACCCGAGGAACTGATACGGGCATAGCTGGACTGGCCATCGGGCATACCGGGCATTTGCCATACTGTGGGGGTCAAAGTTTGCATAACTACGAACGCAGCTGGAATCCATAGCGGTGCGTGTTCATGGAACTTGTATTTTCACCTGCTGGACATAACTACTTGACAAGTTTAACTGTCTTCAGAACATTGCAGAGGCCTTATTGACAGTATTTGGTTCTACATATCTGTGTGAGCAGATTTTCTCTCACACGAAGAGTGTCCTCAGGTAGCCGTCTGAATGCTGGACACTCAGAGACCTGTGTCTCTGAGTGGGAGACCAGTGATCACATTAACATGTGTATCCCTGTATTAACAAACATGCCATATTGGCCCAGTTTATTTTTCTTATCATTGTTGTGAGGAGACCACAAAGAGCATTTGCATTTTCTGTTGTACAGTTCATTTGCTGTTATGGAGTTCTTGTTATGGATAAAAAGTGTCTTTTTTTTGTTTCAAAATAGCTGATAACTATTTGCTGATAGCTGCCAACATCTGCGAACAAATATAATTCTATAAAGTTGTTCTATATAGTGTGTAAGTGTTAATATAGAGCGTTATTAAATTTATTGCTAATGCAATCATATGGCACACTGACTTCTGAAGAAATTTTAGATGGCACTCATCATCAGAAAGGTTGCCTACCCCTACTCTATCGCATACATATGTTTATATCACACCTAACATTACACCATACATGTTCCTTTAAAAAAGAACAAAAAAGAAGTTACTGTTAGAGTGAATTGTTAAATGTTTGTCATTTTTATTCTTACCATTTGTACTTTAACTGTGTGTTGAAAGGAATTCTTTTGTTCTCCCCTCCCCAGATTCTCGAGGTTCTGAGTGGGGGGCTGTAGTGTTTTATCACAGGCAAACATCCTTGTGAAGGTCTGATGTGGTAAAACTTCCTGCCCTTTGTATGGCTTCACTGTGTTATCTAGGGTGAACCATAGATTGGGTGTGGGGAGGTTACCCTCTTTATGACCTAGGATGTTGTTCCTGCTTTATGACCCTTTTGGTCAGCAGCACACACACACACACACACACACACACACACACACAGTATTCTTTGTTCACATGTATACCTATATAAGAGGTCATATGTTAATGAACCTATGCATATTCATGGAACCACAATAAAAGAGCAGTGTTACGGGAGAGCGGACGAGAGCAACTGGGGTCAAGCGAAGGAACGGCGCCTGTCCAGTTCTCTCCCGTGCACGTGAAACATAAAGAATGTTGCCTACTCGTGTCTTGCTTGCTGTGTAATCACATTGCCTTCAACGTTCCAGCGAATAGGTTCAAGCTACAAACTTATCAGTTACTCTATCATCCTGACAATAATGCAGCATCCAGAAAAACAACTTGTAACCTTACATGAGCAACATCCTGCCAGGTCTTTGTTCTTGTTTTTTTGTGTGTGAAGCTGATGTTAGAACGAGGGTAGAAAAGCCCATCTTATCTCCTCTCCTCTCATCTTTATCCATCCAGTGCTCACTATTGTTCCTTAGAGCACCCATTTTGCCTACCCAAACTTGTACTCATTTAAACACTTCTTTAAATAACAATATCATTCAGATATGCTTAATAGCCTGACGCAACAGAAAAATCCAAAGAGTCACAAACCTGTGTGACCTGAGAAGTCAATGTCACCTCTAAATAATCCTTTAGGAGGTCCAGTTTAGTCATAAAAGCTGCAGAGTCAACATGGTCTATGCAATCCTCCATTTAAATGTGAGCATGTGAGTGGCTGTGTAACACTGTTAACCCTCAGCTTGAGATTCACATTCAGCTTTATTGTCACTGCACAGATTTGGAAAAGATAAAAAGAGGTGAATAAAATTAGTTTTTCTAAAACTCAAAATTAGCAGATCACAATTAAAGAAACACAATAAGATGCAATTTTTTAGATATGTGCAAAACACAAAAACCAACATATGTCTGTCAATGTAATGATAAATAATCAGGTCACAGTTTAATCATCAGCCTGATAGCAGTTGGAAAATGGCTCTTCTACATCCTCCTCGTGTGACAGAGGATGGATTTATAACATTTTCCAAGACCACAGTTCTTCCAGGTCTGGAGCAGGGAGTCGTTAGGGTGGTGAGTGTCTATATCTAAATCTAAAAAACTCTCCAACCAGAGCTCAATGTTAATCTTATGACTTTAGACATCAGTAAACCACAACTGAACTGGAAAGATTATTAAAACATAACACTGAGTTTCTGCACACACACAGTCAAGTGTCAGTCTGAGATTCTACACATCAAAACAAGAAAGATTCAGACTCTGTTCTTGTAGATTATTTTTCGCTGTCAGTGTCCCTTTTGACGTCTTTACTTCCTATTTTGTTCTCAATTAGTTTGTTAATTTTAATATTCGTTTAATAGTTGATTGTGTGGATTGTGTTGATGATGTTCTTGTGGTCAAACAATATTAAAGTTACTAACAGTAAGAAAAGACTTGAAAGTAAGTTGACAGCAACAGAGAAAACCGTGTGTCAACATTTTCCATAGGAGGAAAATGGTAGCTGGTCCCCAGCAGTGACCTCCTGGGTGCCTGCAGAGGAGGAGAGGGAGAAGAGCATGTGTCCAGGTGGAGCTCAGGCTGAATGAAGGTCTGCCTGGTAAGTGAAGTGGAGCATTTCTGGTTCCTGTGCTCAGTCAGTTTCCATGGATGGAAACTTGTCTTCCACGTCCCTGCTTGGATGTGCCTGGCTCTGTGAGGCTGTGGCACCTCAGGAGAGTTCATCAAGTCTCTCATCGAGTTGTTTGCCATTAACATCCCAGAAAAATACCTTCATCAGCCTTCTTTCACCATACACCATAAGCACCATGCTGCGCTCTCTTGTCTTACGTCTATCCAACCTTTTTCTCATCCTGCACCAGAAGGTGGCAGTGTTGCACTGAATTTATTTGTTGGGAGACGACAGGGAGAGGCCGTGACAGTATCTCTGTGTGTTACGTGTAATTGTGCTTAATAACGCTTAAGTATAAAACTTCCATTGAAAGATATAAAATGAAACTAAAATGAACCATTAACACGGATTTGGTTCTTGGTTTTTGTTACATTTTTTCACACTTTTTTTTTTTTTTTTTTTTTTTACATTACAGTTTTTCTTACAATTTCTCTTTTTCTCTCTGGTTTTCAGCTTCAATACTGTTTTGGAGTGTGTGGGAGGGACTGAGGCTGGGAGTTGGAGGAGGAGCTTCGCAGCTGAGTCCTGGTTGTAATATGCTTATAATTTGCATGCCCCAGATCCAGATGTTACTACCTGCCCATCTTAACTGAACAACTTTCTAATGGATGTTTCAAGTTCAGGTGGATCTCCTAACAGCATGTACAGATTTTTATTTGCTCTTTCTTGTTATCACTCAACCTGGACTGGTTCAAAGAAGTTCACTCTTAACTAGCTTATTAGCATTTGAGCATTCTGCAGGATGCAGATTACATGAAAATTACAACCAGGACTCAGCCATGAAGCTCCTCCTCTCAGCACACGCCTAAACATTTATAAAGGGTTTAAAACTGAAAAGCAGAGCTCACGTTACCTCTGCTTTGAATTCAGCAAAAAGAGACAAAAATTTTCAGTACAAACAGAGCTGCTCAACCTATTAGAGTAAAGGTTTAATACTGAAGATGAAAGAACAGCAGGTCAAACTGGAGAGAATAATTGAGACTAGCTTGTATGTCTATGTATTATTCAGGTGTGTGAAGTGTCAAAAAGAGAGAGCTTGCTAACAAATAAAATCAATTACAAATGCTTTAAAAAAAAATCAGTCGTATTGTCATAGGCTAGTTTATTGACAATATGTTTATTGACAATACGCTCCGTATTGTCATAGGAGCGTGTGTACACCTGCCTTGGGCCTTCCCTCCCCTTCGGGCCCCCCTCCACTCCCTGGAGCCCCGTGTTATCTGTTTCACTGTATATATGTATATATCCTCACTTGGTGCCACACTGTAAATAAACCCTCACCTTGTCTCTAAACTTCAGAGTCCTGCGACTGAGTCCTCTGCCTAATAATCTGTGACTATACAAGGAGAAACAGTTACAGATAAAATTAAAGTTGTAATATGGGGTATAACATCAGTTAATGTCACCCCCTCATCTTAACAAGTGACAGAGAACAGATATTATTATTTATCATCAATGAGCAGCATGGCTCACCACTGCCACAGCAGAGTTCTGGAGCTTTAATCCTTTACTGGTGAGCTCATACACATCATGCATTGCTTTTTTCTGTGTAATTCTCATGAAGACAGATGGTAGCAAATGTTTATTTGCCCTTGTTTTTCTCTAGAATTCAGTGTCCATCCCAGCAAAAACTAGGATAAAAGAACAATAACAGTTTGTTATAGCTCAGTCTCCTAATGCACCTGGAAAAGAAAACAGTTTAGTTATACTACACTTTACTACACAAGGTGCTCAGTACTGGGGTCAGCCTAGTCGAAGGTCTAACAAAATATATGTTTCTGATATTTAGTAGTAATATCTCCACAATTAAACCATCATTGTGGGGAGATCACTACTGTCATGGTTTTGAATGAGTTTCTATTAATCCTAAGGTAGTGAAGTGTTAATTTATTTATATGAGCATCTAAAAAATTCATATTGGAGTGTCATGTGTTGGTTTGTGCATTTACTATGTCACCTGACAACATTGCTGTCATTTCCTGTTTCTTTTAAAATAATGATTTAAAAACATTTTAAATAGATTCAATGAGTACACATCTTCTAAACCTCATATCACTGGACAGAAATCTGTAGATGACACTTACTGAACTAAACTAGAAGCAGCTTCTCTCCAATAAGTTTCTGCCCAACTGGTTGTTTCAGGTGTACTCAAAATAACCCCCCCCCCCCCACACACACACACACACACACACACACACACACCCTTAAGTACTTTTAGCAGTTACTGAAGTTGCATTTATCTGAAGAGAAAGTAATTATGTTCATGTTTACAGACTAAAATGCACACAAAAGACTGACTGACTGACTAATTAAAAAGCAAGCCTTTATTTCCACTGATGAAATGTCCAAAATACAAAGTTCACAGAACGAATAAACAGAGTTCAAAACCAACTGGAAAAATCACAGGCAGAATAAGAGACACTGAGGCAAAGACAATGCTTATAAATGAGGGTACCATAATTACAGGAAGTGGATGCAGTTGGATGATGAGATGTAGGTGAAAATAATCAAAGACAATTTGATTATTAAAACTAAACACAAAGACAATAAAACAGGAAGTGAGAACCATAACTAAATGTGGGAACAGACACATGAATGAACTTCATATAAGAAAATTGGCACAAGAAGATGTGACAGGAAACTCTAAGGGAACAAATTCAACAGTAAAACTGAGACTAAACTATAACAAGAACTAAAGTCCAAAATACTCAACATTCTGTTCACAATAATGAATAAAGGCACCAAACAAGACACATAATAAACTACTGTGAACTGTCATTCAATAAGATCATATTTACAGTGCACATACAGGTATATTGTCACAAAAAGGCCCATAGGCCGAGTACCAAAACCGAACCCACGTGCAGAGAACCCAAAGCGGAGGCTGAGGAAAGGTTTTAACAATGTTTTATTAACCAGCACAAGGATGATATTTATAATGGCACTTGGCTTAAGGCTTGACAAATGGGGTGTGGGGGTCTTGGCTAGGAGAGAGGAATAAAGCAAGGGGACAGGTCCAAGAAAGCAACGGGAGCTGTGCTGGTGATTAGGTACGCACTGGAAGAGAGGAGAGCAGTGTTAAAATGGTAGCCAATGAGGAGTTCTGGAGAGGGTGGAAGCTATGAAAATCTTCGTCTTACTGTGCAGGTGGGTGATGTAAGTGTTGAAGGAGAGGTGGTGCGGTCCGGGTGGGTTTGGTTGTGTGTCGGCTGTCCTGAGGGGTGAAGGTTCCGTGGTAGTGTAAGGGCAGGAGGGCAGGCAGGTGAGGCAAGGAGATAATTCCAAAAGCAGGCGGGTGAACCAGATTTCCAGGATGAGTTGTTCAGCGTTGTGGAATACCCGGGAGCAACTAGAACACAAGATCACAAGTAAGTAAAGCACTTGAGACTTACTGGCATGAAGCGTGAGGCCTGGTTACCAACATAGGGTAGTTGACAAACTGGCAAGGAAGCAGTGTCAGCTTAAATCTCCAACCTAATTGCCTGAATCAGCTCCAGGTGAGGGAGGCTGTAGGCCCTGCCCATAGGTGGATACCATGCTGGGACAGCAGAGTCTTTTCTGTTTTTAATAATCATAATCTACAGAAATGTTAAAAAAAACTGTATTCAACCGTATATTCATATTAATTAACATTTAAAGATCCTTATCTCTGTTTATGATCCACTTTAATCTGTGAATACTACCAACATCCTGATCTGTGACCTTCTTCATAACCAGAGAACAGTCTGCAGAAAGACTCAGTCTGTCGGATTCAGGTTTAACTTCTTTAATCTGCCCACGTTCAAAGAGTTCTGCTGAGCTGACTGAATCACTGAAGATCCAAGAACAGTTGGATGTTCCTCAGTTTTTCCTGTTGAGAAAAATAGGGAAATGTGAAACATCAAATGTTATGAATATGAGTGTTATGTTTATAATGTGAAGTTTATTTTAAATACAACACAAGTTTAAATTTCAACTTTAGTTTCCAAGAATCACCTAAAGTCAAAAAGTTAAAAGCACATCATGACTGCCTGCTTCTGTCTCTGTTCTTGCTCTCACGTTCACAAATGACACAGTCTCAGAGATGAAAGACTCTGGAAAGACTCATCCTGGACCAGCTCCGACTCATGGTCAGGCCACATCAGGATCCCCTTCAGTTTGCTTACCAGCCCCGCCTTGGATCTGAGGACGCCATCAACTACTTGCTCAATTGTGTCTACACCCATCTGGACCAGCCGGCGAGCACTGTGAGGGTCACGTTTTTTGACTTTTCCAGTGGATTCAGCAGGCCGAGACTCCTGGGTGATAAGCTAACAGCGATGCAGATAGATCCCTCTGGATTGTTGATTACCTGACAGGAAGACCACAATATGTGCGTCTTCCACATTGTGTGTCTGACAAGGTAATCAGCAACACAGGGGCACCACAAGGGACTGTCCTCTCCCCCTCCCTCTTCACCCTCTACACCACAGACTTCAGCAACTGCACAGAGACCTATATCTTGTTTTTAATGCTGTCTGAGTATAATTTGCAATCACATAGCAGCTGAAATGTAAGGAGAGCCATTCATTTATTTAAGAAAAGGGTCAGTACAAACAAAACTGTTCAAACCATTAATTAAATATTTAAAATTGAAGATGAAAGAACAGAAAGGATAACTGGAGAGAACATTAAATGCTAGCTGATACTGTGCTCTGAGGTCTCAGACAGACCGCAAAAAATAAAATAAAAAAACATACTATGTATCAGTTAACATCAGTTACTGTCACTGATGTCCTCTCCCAGCTCAATAACTGAGATAGAGCAGATATTATCCATCATAAAAGATAAAATAGGGAATGTGCAGCACATGTCACCAGTGCTAGCATTTAGGAAAAAGATAAGATAAAATAAGATAAGATAAGATAAGATAAGATAAGATTAAGATAACCTTTATTAGTCCCACGCGTGGGAAATTTGTTTTGTTACAGCAGTGGACAGTGCAAAGTTACATAGAAAAATTAGAAGAAAAAAAACACTGGAATAAGATATCAATAAGATACTGTGCAGAACTGTACATAATAGAATAGAATAAAATAAAATACTACATACAATAGAATAAAATAGAATAGAAATGCTATATACAATTGAGTATAATACAACGATGCCGAGTATTGCACAAAAACAACCAACAAAACCCATTAAAATTTATTGGTGGTCCCATTGAACCTTTTCTTTCCTTTCTCTTTTTTGTATGTATTTTTTTGTGAAGGGGAAGTAGTTTGGTGAGGATATGCAGAGCTCTGGAGGTTTAACCCTCTAATGCTGACCACATACATATCATGTGCTTCTTCTTTCTGTGAACTTCTCATGAAGACAGCTGGTGACAAATGTTTGTTTTTGTTTTTTTCTTGAATTCACTGTCTTTAAGAATTTAAGAAACTGGGGAAAAGAACCATAAAGTTTGGTGTATAGTGAGTAATCATGAATTTCCTAATGAAACTGGAAAAGAAAACAGTTTACTTATACTTCACACTTTGTACTTACTACTTCATGTCAGCCTAATGAAAAGTCTAACATTTACACAGTTCTGTTTTTAGTGCTAATTGCTCCAGAATTAAACAGTCATAGGGAGATCACTACTGTGATAGTTTTTAATGTTAATCTTAGTGAAGTGTTTCATTAATTCATTTATATGAACATGCAGAATATTTTCATTTATCTAACACTGTCATATGTGAGTCTGAACATTTGCTGTGTCACCTGCTAACCATGCTGTTCCATCACATACTTTGTCTGTGCATAGACCAAAGTGTACTTTTACCCATACACTTATGTCACTGTATTGACTCCAATAATCACAGGATATCATTGAAAGCACTGCTGCAGTGTTGGTATATTTATAGCAAAAGGTTTAGCATGCATTAAAAAGCTCAGATTCTTCTTACTGTACCATGAAGGTGGAAAGCAGGTCAGCACAGCATAGTAAGACATCATCACCAGAGCCCTGAAACAGTAACTACTATTTAAGGTTTCTGGTTAACATTGAAATTAATCCCACAAACTAGGCATGTGCAAACAGACATGTTATTTTCACTAGTACACTATTTGTAACTTTGTGTTTTGTGTTGGTTTAGTTTTTTGTTTACTTGTTTTTATATTCTACTTAAAGAAATTTTTAAAAATGACCTAAATCGATTTAAGAAACCTCAAGGTGAATATTAATGTAATAATATTCAATGTAATAATGTTCACCTTGTTCAAAGTAATCCACTGAATCTATGAGCACATGCAGTGGTATGAAAAAGTAATCCTGCAGTCTTTGTATTCTCAAGTAAACATAATCAGACTTAATGTTTGACTCAGAGTTACCAAAACTAATAAGTGAACTGAAAAAATATATATCTATATCTATCTATACATATCTCTCTCTCTCTCTATGTATATATATATATAGATATGTAGTTAAAAAACTTAGCATGAAGAACATCCTATTTCTTTGGGTAATTGATGGTGGAGTAGAGGTTGTTGGGATCAGTGGAAATTCCAGCAGGTGAAGAGGAAGCTTTCACAGTGCTGTAGGTCATAATGTCACCATCGTCATCATCATCATCACCACGGGACTTTAAGAAAATAATACAAAAACGTCTTAAAGACATAACCTGACAGGAGTTTTGAAAATCGTGATGGTATTACTAACACCATCTCTATGAATATCAAATTCTTACCCTGGATTTATTCTTGGACTTCTTGGTGAAGCTGATGGAGACGTAGGGAACACCATCATCAGCATCAGCCTGCACAGTGAATACAACACAATGACTGCTCAGTAATATGTGGATGTATAATGAGTCTGTTTCACATCTGTTTAAGTAAGTTCAGCATCAGGTCCTCATCACATCATAGTTTCTACTCTTCTCTCTTGAAACTAACTTTGCACTGGGTGTAGTGTGTGATCTCACCGTGTCCTGACTGGATCCTGGACCAGACTGAGTATCTGCAGGGTTTAAGCTCAGTCCCTGAAAAAATACAGTTTTATTTTTAAAATCTGCTCAATGTAAACAGCAAATTTAATCTAAAGAATATTTAATCAATTAATTCAACGTATTTCCCAGTCCTTGTTTCCTCCTTTGAACCTTTGATACTTTATGTCACTGAACTTATTGCTAAAGATCATTTCACTAGCTGGGCCCACGCCCTCATTTTAGGTTTGACAGCGTTTTAGTGGTTTTGGGAAGGCCTCAAAGGGGACTGGCAGTGGCTCCCAGGCCTGGCAGATCCCCATGTACGAAACAGAAGTAAAGAAGTTAAAGAATTGAAAAGGGAAGGGAGGGTGGGGCACGTAAATGAGAATGAGCAGCTTGTAGAACTGGGGGAACCTATATAGATGAGAACCAGAAGGAGCGTGTTTGGAGGCGTGGTCCAACTCCTGAAATTCTGATATTTAATCTCCAATTATAGGCTCAGTTTGGTATGAAACTATAGAGTTAATAGATGATGATATAAATGACATGGCTGAATTTGAACTCACAGTGTTGTTGCTACATTGTGTTTTGTTTTCTGAAAAGAGAAAAAAAGATGAGTTTACTTATGAGTCAACTTATCATAAACTTTAATCTGTGACTGTTTTCACCTTTAATTTTCTTCCATCTGATGATCACCACAACAATGATTAACAGTGTTACTAAACCCACAGCAACGATGATAAACCCTGACCAAACTGGAGAGATTATTAAAACATGTTAAACATTCAATTTTTCCACACATAGTCAACTTGTTGGCTAACAACCAGACAACCAAAAAGAGAGATTCAGTCTTTACCTCCTGATGTCTTTACTTCCTCTCTTGTTGTCCATATGTTTGTTATTTTCACAGTTGGTTTAATTGTTGGTGTTGTCGATTTTGTTTTTGTGCTGGACTTCAATGTTGTTGATTTAGTCGTTTTCACATCTACACCTAAAGACACCAACAGTATGAAAAGACTTGAAAGTAAGTGAACAACAACAGAGAGGAAACAGTGGTGAGATGTTTAACAGTCTAACAAGTCTCATTTTTGATGATGTCTCATGTCTGAGGATATGTTCTCTTTATCTTCATACAGCCACTCAACTGTGAGTCTACAGTGTTCATATGTCAACACAGAGCTGTTCAAGATGCTTTATCATTGTTCTCATGTACATACACTGGTGAAGATGGAGATATTGTAAGAGAAAAGCAACAATAGAAAAATGAACTTCATCACTGTGATCATAATTATTGTGGTGTTTCAGTTTGTTGTTCTAACAGGACAGTTTGAGCTGAAAACATTAAGATGTAAATACTCACTGTTAATAACAGACAGATCAATCATAAAGTCTGGACCTTCCTGTGATCCTGTTGCTGTTTTGAACTGTCTGCAGGTGTAACGACCAACATCCTGATCTGTGACCTTCTTTATAACCAGAGAACAGTCTGCAGAAAGACTCAGTCTGTCTGATTCAGGTTTGGCTTCTTTAATCTGCCCAAGTTCAAAGAGTTCTACTGAGCGGCTTGAATCACTGAAGATCCAGGTAGTACTGTTACAGTCATGCTGACCTTGTATCACATTTTTACAAGGCAGAGTAACATCATGTCCACGTCCAGCTGTGACAGTTTGAACAGTTTGATGTTGCTCAGTTGTTCCTGTTGAGAAAGAGAGAGAAATGTGAAACATCAAATATGTTATGAATATGAGTGTTATGTTTATAATGTGAAGTTTATTTTAAATACAACACAAGTTTAAGTTTCAACTTTAGTTTCCAAGAGTCAGCTCAAGTCAAAAATTGAATCCTGACTGTCTCAGTTAAAGGAAGACTAAATAACACTTGTGATAATAATGCAGTTTATTAATTGAATGTGTTTCTATGTACACTTACCTTTAAACTGAAGCATCAGTATCAGTAATGAAGACATTTGAATCCATGTGAATGCAGCCATCGTGCTTCTCTGTCTCTCTCAGTCTCTGTTCTTGCTCTCAGAGATGAATACAGCATCAACGTCCTGCTCACGTCCTCATAGTGACATCACTCCTTTTCTCTCCTCTTACTGAATCTGTATCTGCCCCTCTGTCTTAATGTAGATATAAAATTTGCTAAATCATTTTTAACATTTAATAACTTTTATATTTAATCTATTTTGCAAACTCTCCTGTTTTTCCTTTAAACGGACTGTTTAACAGTGGAAAATGTGTTGATCAATAAAAGAATACAGGAAGTTAAATGTGTGAAGACTGTTAGATGAGGTAAGTGTTGACATTAATGCAGCTCTTCTGTACATTGGGTTTGTTATTAGAAAATAGGTTTATGGTGATGTTTGTCTGCACACATGAAATAGTAGATTACTCAAATTATTTACACACTAGAATCTGAGTCGTAATTATTGCAATGAAACATGATAACACTGCCACAGTGAGCGCTGTTAGCAGCTTGATAAAAAAAACACAGATCAGATATGTTAGTGGTCTGAGAGTGTTTGTTCCTTGTTGAACCTCTGAAGTCATTCATTCTGAGAAGTGAAGGGGAAGTGTTTTGGTGAGAATGTGGGTACAACAGCAGCAGAGCTCTGGAGGTTTCATGATGACCAGATGAACCTCTGACAGATAAATGGTTAACACATCGATGAACGTGAGACTGAACTATCTTTAGGATTCACAGCAGTTTCTGCACACAGCAGGTCCTTATTATTTTTTTATGTTTTGTAAGTATAATTCAGAAGAATAATATTAACAATGAAAGCAGATGTTTGCACATGTTTGGAAATGTTATAATACAAGTTCAGTACAAACAGAGCTGTTCAAACCAGCAGAGTAAAAGTTTAATACTGAATATGAAAGAACACGAAGTCAAACTGGAGACAATAATAGATGGTAGATTGTACTGTGGTCTGTGGTGGATGAATCAGGTGTGTGTGAGGTGTGAGATGGAGAGAATTCAAAAACACACAAAGTTGTTCACAAACATGTTTATATTTATTCTTATTATCGTACAGCAAAAAAAGCAATAGTTAGAAACTGAAGTTATAATTTGGATCATTATATCTGTTACTGTTTGTAAATCTTATTAAAACTCACCTCAGGAATAAAAATAAAGTATGAAGACTAACAATCAAATAAATAACACAACATTTAAACAGCAATAAATAACCTGTCATTTTTAACTCAGTGGGTTACCTTTAATAAAAATCATCAACAGCAAATTTAAACAAACAAAAGATTCAGTTTATCATAATTAAATAAAGGATAAATAATTGCTGTATGGTATTTTACTTGTTAGAATTAAGCTAAATGTACAAAAAAAGGTTTTTAGCTAAATATGAGATAAAATCAAAATGTAATTTTTGTTTCCTTTTTTTAAACCTGTCTCATCCGACAGCATTCACAATCAGAAACATGATCTGAATGCTCTGTTGTGCCAACACATTTGCTTTGCCAAGAGGAGCTTTATGAGATGTGTATAGGTTTCTTATCTTCGTCTTTCTTTTTATTCTATTTGATTTATTCATTTTCATTGTTATTCACATTAACTTATGTGTAATTGATCAATACCAGAGCTGACAGGTAGGGAGAGGTAAGAATGGGTAGAGAGGAGAAAGGGAAAAAAGAAAAACAGAGAAAAAATGAGAAATGAGAAAATCAAAAGGACACAGCACACATAGTTCAACTCAACAGATCACCACCTGTTGCACCTGTGAGAAAAACATATACAAAAAACAAACAGCACCTCAGAAAAATGCACAATCTTGCATGTGTGTGTGTATGTGAAAGAGAAACACAGAGTTTAGTTGGGCCCTCCACAGCACCCCAAGAGTACTGCAGACCCAAGCCCAAACATCCAGGTGACAACCGTGTACTGACACAAGTAGAAGGAGAAACAAATGACAAGGGAGACACAAGACAGAGCTCCCATGGGGAACGTTTAAGAGCCAGAACCAAGCATGAGCTCAGGACTGTTCTCATGGGCAATGACCAGAAGAGAGTGGTAGGAAGGAGCAACCCTCACCTTCTATAATCATGTCCCACAGGTGTCAAGGCTCAGCAAGTCTCAGACTTAGACCCAGCCACACACACAGACACACAGTGTTTTCAACAGCAATGGGCTAATTCATGTGATGAGATGATGTTTGAGTTGTTGATCAGTGGAGTCTGACAGAAGCAGAAGAGTCTCCAATATTTTCATAGTTCACTCCATCTTCTCCCTCATCATTAAGCTCCTGTGGAAAACAACACAACACACTTTAGATTCTCTCTGATATTGTCACGTCTGATGAGGCAGACGGCATGAAGAGGAGAGAATATGGACCCAAACGCAGACACAGAGACGCAGGAGAATGTTTGACAAAAAGCGAGCCTTTATTGCAAAAAACACCAAAACAAAAGGTGATGGGAGACTGTGAAAAACTAACACAAACCTAAACTGGGAAAAACTAGAAACAAATATAAAGAATCTAAACCCGAGACAAAAGCCTGAATATGAAACATGAAAATCTGAGACGAGGGCCAAGGAAAACAGAAATAGCAGAAGGAGAAACACAAACGACCCAGCAACAAACAGAGGAACACAAAGGTAACGAAGGAATGAGACACAGGAGGAAAACACAGCTGGAGAAACCACACGCAACGAGACCCGGAAGAAGGAAAACGGAAAAAACTAACATGGCACAGAAGACTGTCAAAGTCAAACAAGAAGACACGGACTTTACACTGAAACAAGGAGACATGACTGACAGGGGAGACAAAGGGAACATGGATCACAGGAAGAGCGCAGAAACCAAGAGACTAAAAATTCTAAATAATAATGAAAACAAAGACTATTAATAATTCAAAACACAAAACACTGGGTCACCCCCACAGGACCGTGACAGATATTCATACTTTGTGATATTATTTTGCTCATTTGTCTGATGTTTTCACTCTTGTGATTTTCTTTAGATTCCTTATGATTACAGTTAAGTTTCAGTTGAACATGGTCAGCACAGTATATCCTTATCTTTCATTATGTTCTATCTTTGTATGTCAACCGTGTCAAAAAGGAACACATACCACAAAGAGATTTTGCTGTATAAAGTTAGAGAGGACTACTGAGTGTTCAAACTCACAGCGGTTTTTTCCATCTGTGTTTTGCTTCCTGAAAAGACAAAATAATAAAAAAAGAGTAGAGTAAACAGTTAAACTCGAAGCTTTTTATGTGTAAAAGTCTCAACTGTGAGTGTTCTCACCGTTACATTTTATCCACATGTTGACTGTAACAGCAGATATTACGAGAGCTGCTAAACCCACAGACACAATGATGCATCTCAACAAATACAGAAAATCTGAAAAGAAAGAAACAATTTTGATCACCACAACAGTTATTAAGAGAGCTGCTAAACCCACAGGAACGATGATAAACCCTGAATGAACTGGAGAGATTATTAAAACATGTTAAACATGATACTGAATTTCTCCACACATAGTCAAGTCTCAGTCTGACATCCAGACGTGGAAAAAAGAGAGATTCAGTCTCTACCTCCAGATGGAATATTTGATGCCGTTGTCAGTGTCCCTGCTGATGTCTTTAATTCCTCTCCTGTTGTCCATGTGTTTATTTTCACGGTTGGTTTAATTGTTGATGTTGTGGATTTTGTTGTCGTTGATTTTCTTGTGCTGAACTTCACTGTTGTTGATTTTGTTGTTTTCACATCTTCACCTAAAGAAATGCAATAGCAACATTAAAGACACTGAGAGTAAGAAAAGACTTGAAAGTAAGTGAACAACAACAGAGAGGAAACAGTGGTGAGATGTTTAACAGTCTAACAAGTCTCATTTTTGATGATGTCTCATGTCTGAGGATATGTTCTCTTTATCTTCATACAGACACTCAACTGTGAGTCTACAGTGTTCATATGTCAACACAGAGCTGTTCAAGATGCTTTATCATTGTTCTCATGTACATACACTGGTGAAGATGGAGATATTGTAAGAGAAAAGCAACAATAGAAAAATGAACTTCATCACTGTGATCATAATTATTGTGGTGTTTCAGTTTGTTGTTCTAACAGGACAGTTTGAGCTGAAAACATTAAGATGTAAATACTCACTGTTAATAACAGACAGATCAATCGTAAAGTCTGAACCTTCTTGTGATCCTGTTGTTGTTTTGAACTGTCTGCAGGTGTAACGACCAACATCCTGATCTTTATAACCAGAGAACAGTCTGCAGAAAGACTCAGTCTGTCTGATTTAGCTTTGGCTTCTTTACTCTGCCCAAGTTCAAAGAGTGTTACTGCACTGCTTGGTTCATCATAGAGCCACGTAGTACTGCTACAGTTATGCTGACCTTGCATCACATTTTTACAAGGCAGAGTAACATCATGTCCACGTCCAGCTGTGACAGTTTGAACAGTTTGATGTTGCTCAGTTGTTCCTGTTGAGAAAAACAGAAAAAAAATGTGAAACATCAAATATGTTATGAATATGAGTGTTATGTTTATAATATGAATGTAACATTTATTTTAAATACCACATAGGTTTATGATTCAACTTTAGTTTTTAAGAGTCAGCTCAAGTCAAAAAGTTAATCATGACTGTCTCAGTTAAAGGAAGAATAAAGAAGTAACACTTGTGATAATAATGCAGTTTATTAATTGAATGTGTTTCTATGTACACTTACCTTTAAACTGAAGCATCAGTATCAGTAATGAAGACATTTGAATCCATGTGAATGCAGCCATCGTGCTTCTCTGTCTCTCTCAGTCTCTGTTCTTGCTCTCACGTTCACAAACGTGTGTCATGTTGAATTATTTCATGTCATAGGTTTTAAATATCATGATGCCACTGCAGCAGTGACCGGTGTTAGCAGCTAGATAAAACACAGATGATATATGTTAGTGGTCTGAGACTTGTTGGTTTCTCATTGCACCTATGAAGTCATTTTTAGTTTTTTGTTTTCAAAGAGGTGAAGGGGAAGTGTTTTTGTGAGAATGTGGGTACAAGAGCAGCAGAGCTGTGCTGGTTTCATGATGATCAGATGAACACCTGAAAGATAAATGGCTAACACCTCCATGAGTGTGTGACTGAACTGTCTTCACGTTTCACACCATTTACACAAAAAAAAAACAAGCCCCCTTCTTTCTTTTTTTTTCAAATGCTGTCTTCCGCTCCGCGAATTGCTTATTGTGGTGGAGGGGTTTTGGAGCCAGGCCCAGGGAGGGGGCCCAAGGGGGAGTGTTTGGTGACTATAAATACCTTGGAGCACATATAGACAATAAACTGGACTGGGTTAAAAACACCACTGCACTTTACAGGAAAGGCCAGAGTCGTCTCTATTTTCTGAGGCGTCCTTCAACATCTGTCAGACAGTGCTCAGGATTCTCTATGCGTCTGTTGTGGTCAGTGCTATCCTCTATGCTGTTCCATGCTGGGGCAGCAGGTTGAGGGTCGCAGATGCCAACAGACTAAATAAACTGATCCGCAAGGCCAGTAATGTTGTGGGGATTGAGTTGGACTCTTCTATTTTTCACATCATACACAGTATGACATACAGTGAAATGCTTGTTGCTGTGCAATGCCCAACCATAAAACTACAGTAAAAATTTACAGAAAAACAGAAATAAGAGTTACATAATAGATTAAAAAAAACGAACATTGAAGTAAGGTTTAAAAGTTGTAAAAAATAAATTAACAATTTAACATAATAATAACAACAACAATAATAATAATAATAATACATTTTATTTGAGGGCACCTTTCTAAAACCCAAGGTCACCTTACAAAGAGAAATAGACATCAATAACACAGTAAATTAAAATAGATTCTAATAAATTAAAATACAAAAAACAGCAAAATACAACCACAAACAACAAATAAAAAAAATAAAAAAAAACACAATTTGACAGCAAGTAAAATCTGTATTAAAGCGAGTAAGCTAGTTTAAACAAGTAGGCTTTGAGTTGTGACTTAAATAAGGAAAGGGAACCTATATTTCTTATGGCTGAAGGAAGTGAGTTCCAGAGCCGAGGAGAAGAGCGATTGAAAGCTCTGTGCCCCATAGTGGTAAGGCGAGCAGAAGGAACAAGAAGATTAGTGGCAGATGAAGATCTGAGAGAGCGGGAAACAGTGGTGATATGAAGCAGATCACAGAGATAAGGAGGGACAAGTTTATGAATACACTTAAACTTGAGAACTAAGATTTTAAAGTTTATCCTGGCTTCTATGGGCAACCAGTGAAGCTGTTGAAGAATTGGGTTAATATGGTCTCTTAAGGGAGTGAAAGTATGCAGACCGGGTTATGTAATTAATGTGAGACTGAAATGAGAGTACTGTCAAGTATGACACCCAAACTCTTTACCTGTGGGGAAGGAAGGATGGGAGGATTTCCAATATTAATGGAGAAACTGTGAGATTTGGTTAAGGTAGAGGCTGTGCCAGGGAGTAACTCTTCTGTTTTATTACTGTTAAGTTTGAGAAAATTGGAGGAGAACCATGATCTGATCTCTATAAGACAGTTCGAGAGGGAGGTAGGTGGAAGGGATAAATTAGGTTTGGAGGAAATTTAGAGCTGGGTGTCATCAGCATAACAATGAAAACTGATATTATATTTTCAGAATATTTGGCCAAGAGGATGCATGTAGATAATGAATAAAAGAGGCCCTAATACTGAACCCTGGGGCACACCAGCATAAACAGGATAGAGACTTGAAGAGTGTGATTTAAGTTGGATAAACTGAGTGCGGTCTGAGAGATATGAGGTGAACCAGGCAAGGGGGGTGTGAATAATGCCACTGGATGCTAATCTGCTCAGGAGGATATTATGAGAAAGGTTTCAAATGCCGTACTAAGATCGAGAAGGATGAGAATGGTTAATGGTTAAGACCAGAATCAGCTGCCATCAGATTAGTACTTCTTAACAAAGCAGTTTCGGAAACCAGACTGAAATTGTTTGTAGAGATTATGATCATTGAGATATGAGTGAAGCTGGGAGGGAACAACTTTCTCAAGGGTTTTTGAAATAAAGGGGAGGTTTGATATAGGGCAGAGATTATCAAAATGATTGGGATCTGCACCAGGCTTTTTGAGAATTGGAGTGACAGAAGCAGTTTCCAGGGATGGAGGAATAATTCCAGTGTTAAGGGAAGAGTGGATAATAACAGGGGACATGAATTACAGAGACCATGACTTTATCTCAGTATGCTACCTTAAATTGTACAACAAAGAACACAAAAGAAAAAAGAAGGAAAGAAAAAACATATGTGAATCTTACTGTATGTATTTATTTATTGTTGCATCCCCTCACTGGCTTTCAGTAAGATTCAGAATCCACTTTAAAATTCTGTTATTAACAAAACATTCTCTACATGGACCGGCCCCTGCTTAAATAGCAGAGCTTCTTATGCCTTATCAATGCAGTTGGCCTCTCCAATCATCTAACCAGGGTGCTCTAACTGTCCCTGATTTTGAAACCAGAGGTGATGCTTTGAGGTTGTAGCACCCAAACTGTGGAAGTCTTCTTCAGTCAATCAGGTTGGCTGACTCTGTTATTATTTTAATCCATTCACTTCATTTGTGGCCATAGTGTGAAACCACACATGCATCTACTTGTGGATATTGGAATGAATGTCTGTCAGTTTGGCTGATTATGTATGTGTTTATGTTTCTGTATGTTTTAAGAGGTAGCGTCTATTTGAACTGTGAAACACTTACTCTGTGTTTTGAAAAGTGCTATACAAATAAAGTTATTATTGTTATAATAAATCAAACTGCACATGAAAACAGGTTTTGGTTTCTAAATATGAGAATAAATCAAAACTTAAATGTTTTAAACAGCAGTGGACTCATGTCTGTGCTGAGCTGATGATGTCGTTGATCAGTGGAGTCTGACAGAAGCAGAAGAGTCTCAGATGTTTTTATAGTTCATAAAGTCTTGACCTTCTTGTGATCCTGTTGCTGTTTTGAACTGTCTGCAGGTGTAATGACCATCATCCTGATCTGTGACCTTCTTTATAACTAGAGAACAGTCTGCAGAAACACTCAGTCTGTCTGATTTAGATTTGACTTCTTTAGTCTGTCCAAGTTCAAAGATTGATACTGAGATGTTTGATTCACTGAAGATCAGGTAGTACTGTTACAGTTATGCTGACCTTCTATCATGTTTACTATATGAAGAAATATATGAATATGAGTGTTATGTTGATAATGTAAGGTTTATTATAAATACAACACAAGTTTAATTTTCACCTTGAGTTTCCAAGAGTCAGCTAAAGTCAAAAAGTTAATCATGACTCTCTCAGTGTCTGTTCTTGCTCTTGTAACCCTGGTAATATTTACAACAATCAGAAGTACAGGGTTCTTTGAATGCATCGTACTTCTCGTCTGATAGTTTAATTTCCGGGTTTGCCCTGAAGGCATCACCTGCAGCTCGGTGCGCGTGAAGGTGTGGTGTAGAGGAAGAAAGACGGCAAGGAAAAACTCCATGCTTGCCGCGAAGCACGGTTTTCCAGTTGAAAGAGAGAAAAGAAGTTTCATTAACATTTGTGAGAGAGCTGTCGTAAGCGGTGAACCACAGACGGGTACCTACCTTGAAGGAGTCGGAGTGTTTCTTCGAACTTTTTGAACTATTCTGGTGAGTTAGCCTAGCTCACTTAGCACCGCTATTGCAGTTCAATGCACTAAAAAAAAATAACTAACCAGTCAGAATAGCAGTAAATGTTGTTTAAGATGTGTGACAGTTTTGTTTATTATGAGTGTTTAGTGTTTTTTCCTTCCTTGGGCCTGCTAGTTCAGCCGCGGCCAGCTAAGTAGTTATGCACAGTTCATGTGCAATAGCTGTGCTGTAGCTGTAACTGCGGGTGATGCAGAGTAATGCCAGTGTATTTACTTTTTAGTGTGCCACAAGATGCAAATTTATTTTAATATTTAAAAAGAACCAAGGACATTAGGAACAAGGACCTTTAAGGAATGTGGACATCTAACATTCTGCATGTTTGTGTGCAGACTGTTTTTTTTTTGAGGGACAATTCCATGTGTGCTGAGTGAGGAGCTGGTATCGTGGATCTAAGACACTGTTGCTGCTGTGGAGGCCTTCTGTGTGTCAGGACGTGACATGTTGATGCCTGCCGTACCAGCAGGGCGGTAGGGAAAAAAACAAAAGGAAGTCCACCTGAGAGATACTTTATCATTTTCTTTTGCTACTTTTTTTCTTCGCCTGGGACTCAGGTTGTTTTTTGTTCTCAAACCCAAATAAACTGGTAACTAAATGAAACTGACATCATAAAAACTAACGGTTGACAACCAGAAAAAGTCTAGTGGTACCACATTTTCTTTTCTTTTTCCTTCTCTTTGGGGTGTTGAAATATTGTATTTTCTTTCTTGTCTGACATCTGTTTTGATTGTTTCAATTATTTTTGTGATGCATTTGAGATGGTTACTGCATTTGAAGGTATCCCTACATTGAGAATGAGTAAAGGGAACTGATCCAAAGAAAATATATATAAAGCAAACTTTGTTTCACAAACCTGTGGTCGTGCGTGTTATGTGGGTTGGAAGTCTTATTGCTCTTACAGAGTTGCTACCGCCAATCTCCTTCCCAAACCTAGATTCAGATATTGTAGACATTGCACTTGGGCGAGCAGTAGTGCTGGGCGATATGACGATATATATCGTGTGGACGATAGAAAAGTGTCTATCGTGCCATTTGTCTTCTATCGTTTCTATCGTTTCTAACCCTAATTTTATAAATTATTACATAAAATATATCATTAACCCTTTACAACCGGTCAGAGCAGGCACACTCCGTTTTGCCTAACTATTTTTAAATCCCTGTAGAACTGGAACCACATAAGGTAGCGCAATAATTTTTTTTTTTGCATATGAAACCGTAGGAGCTGTACTTACATCTTATTCCATTAGCTTGCCCTAGGTCACGGTTTCCTTCCACATACAGCTTTGCAAAAATTGCATAAAAAGCACTTGCAGCAACAAAAACATAATATTCCAGAAACACGCTTTGCCGATCCGATCAGCTGTTCATAACACTTCCTACGTTGGAATATAAGTCAGCGCGAACTATCGCATGTCCGCCATTACCTGTCCGAAACCGGAAGTGACGTCATTTTCCCGGAAAATGTAGTTTTTTTACCTTCAAAGCCTATGTTGGTGTTTTTAAAAGTCATGTTTGACTTTATGCTTTTCTGTATCGTTTCTGGGATGCTTAGAAGTCAAATTACACTGTTGGAAATAGTTTATTTTGATGCACATGCTGTTTTTTTGCAAATTTGCATTATAATATTTATTTTCATTTTTTCTGTAGTATATAAAAATTAGTGTATCTCAAACATAAAACGATGCACACACTCAAATGGTAAATGGCCTGCATTTGTATAGCGCTTTACTCAGTCCCTAAGGACCCCAAAGCGCTTTACACTACATTCAGTCATTCACCCATTCACGCACTGGCAAGCTACATTGTAGCCACAGCTGCCCTGGGGCGCACTGACAGAGGCGAGGCTGCCGGACACTGGCGCCACCGGGCCCTCTGACCACCACCAGTAGGCAAACATGGGGTTAGTATCTTGCCCAAGGATATTTGGCATGCAGCCAGGAGGCAGCCTGGGAACGAACCACCGACCTTCTGATTAGTGGCTGACCTGCTCTGCCACCTGAGATACAGCCACCCCACTCAAAATAAATTTCTCGTGGTTAGAAACTGTTTTGTGCAACTTTTTGTATTTACAGTTTTGAGGGATAAGCCTCTTAAATTTCTCTAACTAGAAATATATGTAAAAAAAACAAGCAAAAACAATTTTCAATTTTTTTGTAGTTTATTGCACTTTTTTGCAATTTATGTAGTTACTATGGACTTAATGCATACATATTATTAAAATTTGGGCTATAACGGTTGTATTGATGTATAGCAACTTGAAATGCTCCCACAAATGGCACTACAGCATGTAAAATGTAAAGATAAGCTCTGGCGGACTTGGTTCTATCGTAGGTCTTAAAGGGTTAAATAGCCTGTGGCAAATATATTAGTGTTGTCTTCTCACTATACATACCCTTAACTTTATGCAATAGAAAATAAAGTGTAAAAAAATGATATTTTTCGCAAAGAAACTCCGTCTTGTGGTTTTGCGACATGGTGCTGCTTTACGTGCACCTGGATTTGCGGCATGCTTTACGGTAACTCAAAACAAAGACTGCACCCTCTCCACTCACTGTTTACAGACTGCATACTTTCCAGATGACCACAGGTCAGGTGGTATATCGTGATATATATCGTTATCGTGATATAAAATAATTCATATCGTGATAAACATTTTTTCCATATCGCCCAGCACTAGCGAGCAGTATAGATCATCTCTTTATAGATAGAGGGACACACGTCCAAGTTACACTCTCACATTCACAAATGAGACAGTCTCAGAGATGAATACAGCATCAACTTCCTGGTCACTTCCTCATAGTGACATCACTCCTTTTTTCTCCTATTCACTTCATAGTGTTTAAGCATCCATATCTCCCTCTCTTAATGTAGATATTAAATGACTAAAAACTTGTCACAGTCTGGCTGGGGCAGACTGTATGTGTTGTGAAAAAGGACTCAAGTGCAGACCAAAACTATGAGACAGAAAACGAGCAGTTTATTAGTGCTGGCAAAATAAATACAAACAAAGGGCATGGGTAAAACTAAATAATAACCTAAACTGGGTGAACTAAAACTAAAACATGAAAAAACCTGAAACATGGTGAACTGACATGGATACCTGAAGATGCGACGTGGACGAGCAGACGACCTGACAAGGAATGAATGAAAACACATGGACTAAATACGCAGGAGGATAATGAGGGAAGTGGGAACACATGGGGAAACAGCTGACACACATGAACATAACAACGTCACAAGGGGAGAGTAAAACTAATCACATTGAACTTAGGAACACCGGTCCTCTTCAAAATAAAACAGGAAACATAATGAGACGCAGAGACGCAAAACTAAGTCCAAAACAAAATGTCCATGGCAAGGCAACCACAGGACCAGGCGAGGGCGTGGAAGCCACAGGTGGCGGAGCAGTTGGTGGCTGAACGGACTCACCAGAGCCGTCAGCGGACACGGAGAGATGCTGGATGGGCACTCCAGAACCCCCAGCTGACGAGGCATGAGGCTGGACGGGCTCCTCGGGCGCTCCAGAACCCCCAGCTGATGAGGCATGAGGCTGGACAGGCTCCTCGGGCCCTCCAGCTGACGAGGCATGGGGCTGGTGCGGTTCTCCTGAACTCCCAGCTGACGAGGAAGGTTGCTGGAGGGGCTCTCCTGGGCCTCCAGCAGGAACAGGCAGCTGGTGTGGTTCTCCTGAACGCCCAGCTGAAGAGACAGACACAGAGCCAGCAGGTACGGAGACCTCTGACTGAAGGGATGCTAACTGTAGCTGCACAGGGCACACAGGTGGCTCAGGATGCAACGGCTGGGGCTGTGCAGTGCAAACAGTCTGTCTGGGATTTATTAGCGAGATGCGGTCCCCTGCTGGCTGAGTGAGCTCACCAGAGCTTCCAGCAGAGGATGGAAGTGACTGAGCAACTGACTGATCTGGTGAAAGAGCTAATGACTGAACTGGAAACAGAGCTGATGCCTGAGCTGAAGACTGAGCAGGTAACAGAGCTGACAACAGAGCTAGAGACTGAGCTAATGACTGGAGTAGAGGTTGTAGTGGTGGTTGTAGTAATGGTGGACAAGAAGGTAACTGATGTAGTTCTCCTGAGCCTCCTGAACATGACGAAAAATGCTGGACGGGCTCACCTGAGCCTCCAGCAGAGACAGGAACGGGTGCAGGCAAATGCAGGGCACTAGCCGCTCTCACCCGAGGAGTAGGTACGGGTGCAGAGGTAGGCTGTAACCTGGCTGACCTCACCCTGGGGACCAGTATGGGAGCAGGAGCAGACCGGACACCAGTCACTCCAAACCGAGGAGTATGTACGGGTGCAGAAGTAGACGGGTTCATGGCCGCCCTCACCCTGGGGGCCGGGACCGGCACAGGCAATAGCTGGGCAGCTGCTGTCCCCACCCGAGGAGCTGGTACGGGTGCAGAAACTAGCAGAGCCTCAGCTGGCCTGGGAACCGGAGCAGGGACCAGCTGGACCTCAGCCTCGCTCACCCGAGGAACTGATACGGGCATAGCTGGACTGGCCGGCCATCGGGCATACCGGGCATTTGCCATACTGTGGGGGTCAAAGTTTGCATAACTACGAACGCAGCTGGAATCCATAGCGGTGCGTGTTCATGGAACTTGCATTTTCACCTGCTGGACATAACTACTTGACAAGTTTAACTGTCTTCAGAACATTGGAGAGGCCTTATTGACAGTATTTGGCTCTACATATCTGTGTGAGCAGATTTTCTCTCACACGAAGAGTGTCCTCAGGTAGCCGTCTGAATGCTGGACACTCAGAGACCTGTGTCTCTGAGTGGGAGCCCAGAGATCACATTAACAAACATGCCATATTGGCCCAGTTTATTTTTCTTATCATTGTTGTGAGGAGACCACAAAGAGCATTTGCATTTTCTGTTGTACAGTTCATTTGCTGTTATGGAGTTCTTGTTATGGATAAAAAGTGTTTTTTTTTTGTTTCAAAATAGCTGATAACTATTTGCTGATAGCTGCCAACATCTGCAAACAAATATAATTCTATAAAGTTGTTCTATATAGTGTGTAACTGTTAATATAGAGCGTTATTAAATTTATTGCTAATGCAATCATATGGCACACTGACTTCTGAGGAAATTTTAGATGGCACTCATCATCAGAAAGGTTGCCGACCCCTACTCTATCGCATACATATGTTTATATCACACCTAACATTACACCATACATGTTCCTTTAAAAAAGAACAAAAAAGAAGTTACTCTATCATCCCGACAATAATGCAGCATCCAGAAAAACACCTTGTAACCTTACATGAGCAAATCCTACCTGGTCTTTGTTCTTGTTTTTTTGTGTGTGAAGCTGATGTTAGAACGAGGGTAGAAAAGCCCATCTTATCTCCTCTCCTCTCATCTTTATCCCTCCTGTGCTCACTATTGTTCCTTAGAGCACCCATTTTGCCTACCCAAACTTGTACTCATTTAAACAAGTATCATTACATCATTAGTATCATTAAGCATATCTGAATGATAACAATATCATTCAGATATGCTTAATAGCCTGATGCAACAGAAAAATCCAAAGAGTCACAAACCTGTGTGACCTGAGAAGTCAATGTCACCTCCCAATAATCCTTTAGCAGGTCCAGTTTAGTCATAAAAGCTGCAGAGTCAACATGGTCTATGCAATCCTCCATTTAAACGTGAGCATGTGAGTGGCTGTGTAACACTGTTAACCCTCAGCTTGAGATTCACATTCAGCTTTATTGTCACTGCACAGATTTGGAAAAGTTAAAAAGAGGTGAATAAAATGAGTTTTTCTAAAACTTAAAATTAGCAGTTCACAATTAAGAAACACAATAAGATGCCATTTTTTAGATATGTGCAAAACACAAAAGCCAACATATGTCTGTCAATGTAATGATAAATAATCAGGTCACAGTTTAATCATCAGCCTGAGAGCAGTTGGAAAATGGCTCTTCTACATCCTCCTCGTGTGACAGAGGATGGATTTATAACAATTTCCAAGACCACAGTTCTTCCAGGTCTGGAGCAGGGAGTCGTTAGTGTGGTGAGTGTCTATATCTAAATCTAAAAAACTCTCCACCCAGAGCTCAACGTTAATCTTATGACTTTAGACATCAGTAAACCACAACTGAACTGGAAAGATTATTAAAACATAACACTGAGTTTCTGCACACACACAGTCAAGTGTCAGTCTGACATTCTAGACATCAAAATAAGAAAAATTCAGACTCTTAGTAGATTATTTTTCGCTGTCAGTGTCCCTTTTGACATCTTTACTTCCTATTTTGTTCTCAATTAGTTTGTTAATTTTAATATTTGTTTGAAAAATGATAGCTGGTGCACAGCAGTGCCCTCCTGGGTGCATGCAGACCACAGAGGAGGAGAGGGAGAAGAGAATGTGTCCAGGTGGAGCTCAGGCTGAATGAAGGTCTGTCTGGTAAGTGAAGTGGAGCGTTTCTGGTTCCTGTGCTCAGTCAGTTTCCATGAATGGAAACTTGTCTTCCACGTCCCTGCTTGGATGTGCCTGGCTCTGTGAGGCTGTGGCACCTGAGGAGAGTTCATCAAGTCTCTCATCGAGTTGTTTGGCATTAACATCCCAGAAAAACACCCCATCAGCCTTCTTTCACCACACATCATAAGCACCATGCTGCATTCTCTTGTCTTACATCTCACCATCCTTTTTCTCGTCCTGCACCAGAAGGTGGCAGTGTTGCACTGAATTTATTTGTTGGGAGATGACAGAGAGAGGCCGTGACAGTATCTCCATTTCTTAAGTGTAATTGTGCTTAATAACGCTTAAGTATAAAACTTCCATTGAAAGATATCAAATGAAACTAAAATGAACCATTAACACTGAATAAAAGGTTTTTTTTCTTAGTTTTCGCTAAATTTTTTCTCACACAAATGTAAATTTTTTACATTACAGTTTTTCTTACAATTTCTCTTTTTCTCTCTGGTTTTCAGCTTCAATACTGTTTTGGAGTGTGTGGGAGGGACTGAGGCTGGGAGTGGGAGGAGGAGCTTCGCAGCTGAGTCCTGGTTGTAATTTGCTTATAATTTGCATGCCCCAGATCCGGATGTTACTACCTGCCCATCTTAACTGAACAACTTTCTAATGGATCTTTCAAGTTTAGGTGGATCTCCTAACAGCATGTACAGATTTTTATTTGCTCTTTCTTGTTATCACTCAACCTGGACTGGTTCACTCCTAACTAGCTTATTAGCATTTGAGCATTCTGCAGGATGCAGATTACATGAGAATTACAACCAGGACTCAGCCATGAAGCTCCTCCTCTCAGCACACGCCTAAACATTTACAATGGGTTTAAAACTGAAAAGCAGAGCTCACGTTACCTCTGCTTCTATCTTTCTGAATTCAGCAAAAAGAGAGAAAAGAGTTCAGTACAAACGGAGCTGCTTAAGAGTAAAGGTTTAATACTGAAGATGAAAGTACAGCAAGTCAAACTGGAGAAAATAATCGAGACTAGCTTCTAGTCTATTACGGTTCAGGTGTGTGAGGATTCAGAGAGAAACAGAGCAAGAAAACAAACAATATAATCAATCTTTATGTCATGCAGCCAAAAAAAGTGTGACACCCAGTGGGCTGGCCTTGTTGTCTTGTTGCCTTTCAGGTATCTGGTAGGTGGAGCTGACCCAATTATAGATGCAGCAAACCTGAGAGGGCCATCCATGCGCATTATAAAGACACTTTGACTGAACCTCTGGCCTCCTCCGTCTGTGGCTCATTATGCTCCCTTGGTTATGGATGTTGTACCATTTAATCTGTGTTTGAGTTTCTTTACTTTATTTAATTAAAATATCTTACAGCCTTTAAAAGCCTGTGTGGTCTCCCACCTACTTGCCACATCCTTTGAGCCAGGTTGTGACAAAAGTTATAGATAACATAAAGTTATAACATTGAATATAACGTTGGTTACTGTGTCACAAATAAAGATAAAGTTTAACAATCAAATACATAAAAAATACATTTAATCACCAAAAAAAGGAGCTGTTATTCTGATTATGCTGGCCTCCCCCTTTCATGGCTGAAGCAGTTTCCTTTGTCAACTCGACTTCTCAGTCAACCCTCTGACTGCAACATTGTCACTCTGAGAGTCTTTTCTTTATATAACTAACTGGACAAACTGTTTCAGACACAGAGTTTGAGTTATTTTTAACTAGCTTAATAACTGCACATGAAAAAGGTTTTGGATTCTAAATATGAGATAAAATCAAAATGGAAATGTTTTAAACATCAGTGGATTCATTTCTGTGATCAGTTGATGTTGAAGATGTTGATCAGTGAAGTCTGAGAGAAGCAGAAGAGTCTCCAGTGTTTTCATAGTTCACTGTACCTTCATCTTCATTGTTATACACCTGTGGAAAACAACACAACAAAAATCAGATTTTTATACTTTGTGATACGTTGCTGAATTTGTTTTATGTTTTCCATCTTATGCTAATCGTTGTGTTACCCTTTCGGGATTTCTCAAGACAATGCAGTAGGTTAGAAAATGGTACATGTTTTCTTTTGGGAAAAAAGAAATTCCCCTACTGTTTTTTTGTTGTTGTTTGATTTTTGTGAACTATTCTAACATTGTTATATGTTGCATACTCAATTTATAGCTCATTATGTACGTAGATGGTATGCCATGTTTTGAGATGATTGTTTGAGTGCTGTGTTGCATTCTGTCTTAATGAGCGTCAGTATATCATCTGCAGAAAGCCATTATGTTAAGTATTGTTACAAGTTAGTATCATGATGGATGAAATCTGCAACTGTAGAAAATGTTTTGTAGAGTTTGTTCTAATGTTAACCAAACAGTACTGAGCATATGATCGCGGCCGTCTGCCACTAACTTGTACTTTCTGGTAACGCCATGTTTAAAAGCAATGATGTATAAAGTGCAAATATAGTATGAAGGTTTTATAATAGGTAACCTTAAGGTTTGAATTGATTGTTTTATTTGAAAAAAGATTGGTACTAATTTTATTTGTACTCTTTATATGAGTAAATGAGTGATTTGTAGCTAAAAAATAAATGAGCTCCACCCTGAGCAAGATGCTAACTTCAGTTCTCTCTCTATTAATCCAAAATGTTTTATAAAACTGGCTTTGCAGTGCTCCCTGGCCTCTGTGCTGCCAGTCCAGATTTCCCCGAGGTCTGCCAATAACAATCAAGTTTCAGTTGAGCATGGTCAACATAATATATTCTTATTTTTTATTATCTTGATTTTTTTTGTCTGCAGTGACAAGTAGGAAGAAATACCACAAACACATTTTTGCTCCATAACGTTACAGTGGAATATTGACTTTTCAAACTCACAGTGTTTTCTTAAGTCTGTGCT
This sequence comes from Oreochromis niloticus, assembly GCF_001858045.2. Classification (NCBI taxonomy): domain Eukaryota; kingdom Metazoa; phylum Chordata; class Actinopteri; order Cichliformes; family Cichlidae; genus Oreochromis; species Oreochromis niloticus. Next base: position 21,281,922 of record NC_031980.2, read on the forward strand.
TTGTTTCCTGAAAAGACAAAACAAAAAATGGTTACAGCAAACAGTAAAACTCAAAGCTTTTTATGTATAAAAGTTTCATCTGTAAATGTTCTCACCTTTAGTTTTTGTCCACATGTTGACTGTAACAACAGATATTAAGAGTGCTGCTAAACCCACAGACACAATGATGCATCTCAACAAATACAGAAAATCTAAAAATAATAAAAACATTTTGGCTTCAACTTTTTGTTCAGTGCAAAAATCAAAAGATTTCAAAAGTAATAAAAACAGCCAGTTTTCTAAACTGCAGTGAACAGGTTTGAATGTGTTTTTGGATGCTGGAGTTTCTACAGTATTTATTCTAAACTCTAAATAAATTATTCTAAATGTACACCAACACTGAAGAGTACAAAAATTTAAAAAAATTGTTTACAAATATATTATATATAATATTTCATTTTCTCTTTCATGGAAATAATAAAACTCTACACATGAATCTAAATTCAGGGTTGAAAATATCCTTAATCTTGTTATTATTTTGTTATTATCAATATATGTTTCACATAATGTATAGTGTTATTCTAGTTAGTAGTATTAAGTTTGTAATACTGAAAACCTGTGAACATTTCAACTCATTAAACGTTTTAAGTTGTTTAATGAAACTGAAGCAAAGAAACTCTCCAGCCAAACCCCAGAGTCGATCTGCAGACTTTAGACTTCAGTAAATGATTCAGTTTCTACCTTCTGATGTCTTTACTTCCTCATTTTTTGTCCATAAGTTTGTGATTTTTAATGTTGGTTTAATTGTTGATGTTGTGGATTTTCTTGTTGTTGAATTTCTTGTGCTGGACTTCACTGTTGTTGATTTTGTTTTTGCTGGCTCTTCGCCTAAAGAAATACAATAACAACATTAAAGACACCAACAGTGAGAAATGTCTTGAAAGTAAGTGAACAACAACAGAGAGGAAACAGTGGTGAGATGTTTAACAGTCTAACAAGTCTCATTTTTGATGATGTCTCATGTCTGAGGATATGTTCTCTTTATCTTCATACAGACACTCAACTGTGAGTCTACAGTGTTCATATGTCAACACAGAGCTGTTCAAGATGCTTTATCATTGTTCTCATGTACATACACTGGTGAAGATGGAGATATTGTAAGAGAAAAGCAACAATAGAAAAATGAACTTCATCACTGTGATCATAATTATTGTGGTGTTTCAGTTTGTTGTTCTAACAAGACAGTTTGAGCTGAAAACATTAAGATGTAAATACTCACTGTTAATAACAGACAGATCAATCGTAAAGTCTGAACCTTCTTGTGATCCTTTTGCTGTTTTGAACTGTCTGCAGGTGTAACGACCAACATCCTGATCTGTGACCTTCTTTATAACCAGAGAACAGTCTGCAGAAAGGCTCAGTCTGTCTGATTTAGGTTTGGCTTCTTTATTCTGCCCAAATTCAAAGAGTGTTACTGTGCCGTTTGAATCACTGAAGAGCCAGGTAGTACTGTTACAGTTATGCTGACCTTGTATCACATTTTTATAAGGCAGAGTAACATCATGTCCACGTCCAGCTGTGACAGTTTGAACAGCTTGATGTTGCTCAGTTGTTCCTGTTGAGAAAAACAGAAAAAAAAATGTGAAATATCAAATATGTTATGAATATGAGTGTTATGTTTATAATGTAACATTTATTTTAAATACCACATAGGTTTATGATTCAACTTTAGTTTTTAAGAGTCAGCTCAAGTCAAAAAGTTAATCATGACTGTCTCAGTTAAAGGAAGAATAAAGAAGTAACACTTGTGATAATAATGCAGTTTATTAATTGAATGTGTTTCTATGTACACTTACCTTTAAACTGAAGCATCAGTATCAGTAATGAAGACATTTGAATCCATGTGAATGCAGCCATCGTGCTTCTCTGTCTCTCTCAGTCTCTGTTCTTGCTCTCACGTTCACAAATGAGACAGTCTCAGAGATGAATACAGCATCAACTTCCTGCTCACTTCCTCATAGTGACATCACTCCTTTTCTCTCCTCTTACTGAATCATTTTAGTTCACAGTGTTTAAGCATCCTTGCGTCTCTCTCGTTATCAAACGAATAAAAACTTTTTAATATTTTAATCTTTGTATTTTAATGTTGTTGTTGCTCCTTTAAAGGACTTTACAACAGCGGAAAATATTTTGATTAACAATTGAATAGAAGAAGTGACAGGTGTGAATACTGTTAGTTGAAATACGTCTTTGAATAAATCCAAGTCTCCTGTATGTTTGGTTTATTATTAGAAAACAGGATCATGATGATGTTTTCCTGCACACATGAAAAGAGGTCAAGATTGAATTTCAACACACCTGATTGTGATCCAAATGTTCACAATGTAACATTATGATTCTGCAGTAGTGAGCACTGTTAGCAGCTAGACAAAAAAAACTCAATGAGATGTGTTAGTGGTTTGAGACCTGTTGGTTCCTCATTGTACCTTTGAAGTCTTTTTTTTTTGTTAGTTTGTTTTCTGAGAAGTGAAGGGGAAGTGTTTTGGTGAGAATGTGGGTACAACAGCAGCAGAGCTCTGGAGGTTTCATGATGACCAGATGAACCTCTGTCATATAAATGGTTAACACGTCCATGAGTGTGAGACTGAACTGCGTTGAGGTTTCACACCATTCTCAACCTATAGTAGATTATTTTATCTTGTTTTTTTAATGCTGTCTGAGTATAATTTGAAATCATATAACAGCTGAAATGTAAGGAGAGCCATTCATGCATTATTTAGAAAAAGGTGTTAAGGTTCAGAACTGTTCAACCCATTAATTAAATCTTTAAAATTGAAGATGAAAGAACAGGAAGGATAACTGGAGAGAACATGAAATGTTAACTGATACTGTGCTCTGAGGTGTCAGACAGACAGAAAAAACACAATAAAAAAAATAATACGTAGTATAACATCAGTTACTGTCACTAATGTCCTCCCCCCATCTTAATAACTGAGAGAGAGCAGATATCATCATTTAGCATAAAAACATAGGGAATGGGCAGCAAAGGTCAATGGTGCTAGGAAAACACAAACAAAAAAAACATTAAAATTTATTGGTGGTCTCATTGAACTTTTTCTTTCCTTTCTCGTTTTTTATGTGTTTATTGGTGAAGGAGTTTGGTGAGGATATGCAGAGCTGTGGAGGTTTAACCCTCTAATGCTGACCACATACATATCATGCACTTCTTCTTTCTGTGAACTTCGCATGAAGACAGCTGGTGACAAATGTCTGTTTGCTGTTGTTTTGCTTTAATTCACTGTCTTTAAGAATTTAAGAAACTGGGCAAAAACGAACCATAAAGTTTGGTGTACAAACGGTGAGTAATCATAAGTCTCCCAATGCAACTGGGAAAGGAAACAGTTTACTTACACTACACACTTTGTGCTACATGTCAACCTAATGAAAGGTCTAACATTTACACAGTCCTGTTTTCAATAATAATAATAATAATGGAGTGCATTTATATAGCGCTTTTCTAGGCACCCAAAGCGCTTTACAATTCCACTGTTCATTCACTCTCACATTCACACACTGGTGTAGGCAGACCACAGTTGTAGCCACAGCTGCCCTGGGGCAGACTGACAGAAGCGAGGCTGCCATATCGCGCCATCAGACCCTCTACACCAGTAGGCGGTAGGGTAAAGTGTCTTGCCCAAGGACACAACGACCAGGACAGAGAGAGCTGGGGGATCGAACCGGCAACCTTCTGGTTACAGATGAGCTTCCCAACCACCTGAACCACGGTCGCGCGGGACACGGGTTTTTAGTGCTAATTGCGCCAGAATTAAACAATTGCAGAGGAGATCACTAGTCTGATAGTTTTTAATATTAATCTTAAAGTAGTGCAGTGTTTCATTAATTCATTTATATGAACATGCAGAATATTCTCATTTTGTCACGGCCTTTTATGTTCCAAACATGTTCCAAACACCAAAAAAGTCCAAGAAAAGGCCGTGGGTGGCAACGGGAGGTTTGTTTTTGGACGCACTTCTGACTCCATTGTTTAAAAATCATATGCCGTTTATTTCGTGGAAAATTATAAACAGAAATCAGCCAAATAACTTCTTAAAACTTAAAATTAAACGAAAGTTAACTTAATTTGCTTTAACAACTTCAAAAGTGGTCAAAAAATCATTTTCTAACCCTCCCGTCCTCCCATCTGACATTTGGCAAACAAAAAACCATTACCACACCCCTCCAGGGTGCTCTTAATCCCCCTGATTAATGGGAGGGTCCATAAGCTAATAAACTAATCACTTTCCAAAAAACTTTCTCCAAGAAAATTGATTACAAATCGATTACAAATTTACACAATAAAACTAGGTCAGTATATTCTTACAACTGCAAAGAAAAAACAAAAATGAATACAAATTGCATTTTATAAACGTTCAACATAAATGGCCACAACATTCCGGCCCCTAATTCCTGTGTAACATGAATTATATCTGTCTAAGTGGCCATCAGAAAATGCAATACCAATAATTTTCTTCAGTAGTCCATATAGGTCTTCTTAAAAAACAAACAAAAGGAAAGGTCAATGTTCTATGATTTCAAGTCTGTTGTTCATGTGTTTGCTTTGTGTGTATTGAAAAAAGGTGTATGTTGCATGATGGAGTGTAGAGCAAAGTGAGTGTCAGTGTAAATGTAGAGCCAGAGGTTCCAGAACTTGGCTCAGTTGGAGGCAAACATTCATTGTTTCCTCTAGATGGCCTCCACCAGGAGACATATTTTGTTGATTGGCCTCTCCAGCTCATTTGTTCTTGTCTTAACTCGAACACGGCGAACTACTCCGTGTGCATCGGCCATGGTGTCAGTGATGCGGCCAATGGGCCAAGAATTTCTTGGTGCAGCTCCATCAACAATAAGCACAACATCACCAATGCAAAAGTTCCTATGAATCTTGTTCCATTTCTGTCGTTCCTGCAACATAGGAAGGTATTCTTTCACCCATCTTTTCCAGAATAGATCCACAATATACTGGGCTTGTTTCCATCGTCTTCGCAGATACAGATCCTCTTTTTTGAATAAACCTGGTGGCAGCACAGGTTTGCCTTTTAACTGGAGCAAGTGATTTGGAGTAAGAGCTTCTACATCATTGGGATCGTCAGAAGAAGGTGTGATTGGGCGGTCATTCAGTATAGCCTCCACTTCACACAAAACTGTATGCAAGATTTCATCATCTAGTACTTGCTGGTTTGTGATAGAGCATAATATTCTCTTTATTTCTTGCACCAAGCGCTCCCATACTCCACCATGATGGGCCCCATAAGGCGGGTTAAAGGTCCACTTTATGCCATCCTGTGCTAAACCTTTTTGGATTTTACTTTGGTTCAGCTCTAACATAGCTTGTTTTAACTCACGATTTGAGCTGACAAAGTTGGTTCCATTGTCTGACCGGATTTCTTTGACTTGTCCTCTGCGGCAGATGAATCTCCTGATGGCATTAATGCAGGAATCTGTATCAAGAGAATGCGCCACCTCAAGGTGAACTGCACGACAGGTTAGGCATGTGAAAAGAACTCCATACCTCTTAACAAGACTTCTGCCTCTCTTTACTTCTATTGGTCCAAAATAATCAACACCAACATAAGTAAATGGTGGAAGATCAGCTGAGATTCTGTCAATAGGAAGATCAGACATTTTCTGCTCACCTGGCTTTTGCCGTTGTCTTTGACACACTATACAGTCTCTGATTATTTTTCTAGCTGCTGAATTAGCATGAGGGATCCAGTATTGACGGCGAAGAGTTGAAAGCATGTGATTTCTTCCTCTGTGACCAATCTTTTCGTGAATATGCTGAAGAATAAGCTTTGAAACATGGCTTTCTTTTGGCAAAATTGCAGGATGTTTTGTTTCCTCAGGTAAATCTGCTTTGCTCAGTCTTCCACCCACTCTCAAGACACCATTAGTAACTACAGGATCAAGCTTATACAGATGACTCGACTTCCTTACAGTGCCAGAGTTTAGGGCAGTCATTTCATCAGCATAATGTTTTCTCTGCACAAAGCTCACTATAGCTTCCTCAGCCTTGGACAAATCCTCAGTTTTGAGCAGAGTGTTCCATTTATTATCCTTTTTAGCACATCTTTGATTTCCACAGTGCGTGTCCAGCAGCTTCTGTCTTTTCGTTGTTTGCAGTTTAAGCCTTTCTTTTACTTTCAGCACCCATGCCACACACCTTTTTAATTTTGTCCATCTGGAGAAGTACATCAGCAGCTTAGTAGTGGGACACACATCTTCTTTCAACACAGCTGCACACATCAGGCCCTCCCCTTTTATTTCTGGGTCAGCTTCCAAATGGACAGATACACAATTCATGCCTACAGGCCAGTGAACAACAGGTTTACTGAGAAAATCTGGACCACTGATCCAGGTGGAAGATTTCAGGAAACAGCCAACTGTCATTCCTCGAGAGGCTGCATCAGCTGGATTCAGCTTTGAACTGATGTACCTCCACTGCTCAACTTTTGTTAAAGCATGAATGATGGAAACTCTATTAGCCACATACGTTTTGAACCGTGTGGTTGTGTTTGCAATGTACTGTAGCACAGTTGTGCTGTCAGACCAAAAGACTGATTCACTCAGATTAAGATTAAGTTCAACTGATAGCATTTTGTCCAAGCGCACAGCTAAAACTGCAGCAGCCAGCTCAAGACGTGGGATGGTGACTTGTTTTAACGGCGCCACCCTTGCTTTACCAATAATAAAGGAAACACACACTTCCTGCTTGCTATTAGATAGCCTAAGATATGATACAGCACCATACCCAGTTTCACTGGCATCACAAAAGTGATGCAGCTGTGCACTTTTTATCTCCCCAAATCCTTTGGGTGTGACACACCTACTAATACTAAACTTGTTAAGAAGAACTAAATCTTCAACCCATTTTTGCCAAGTTTGTGCCATTTCTGCTGGTATTGTCTCATCCCAGCCAAACCTCAGTTTACATAGATGTTGCAGAATTTGTTTTGCAGGCAGAATGACTGGAGCTAAGAAACCCAAAGGGTCGTAAATGGAGCTGACATTGGACAGAATACCACGTCTTGTAAGTGGTTTGTCCTTGTTCACAATATTGAATGTGAAAACATCATGTTCAATATCCCATTGCACACCGAGAGCTCTTTCTGTGGGTAGCTGGTCCCGACTAAGGTCCAGCATCTTTACACCTGTGGCTCTATTTTCCTCCGGGATCTGACAGAGGACAGAGCGATCACTACATACCCACTTATTGAGCTTAAATCCCCCCTTGGCACACACCTCAGTAAGCTGCTGATAAAGTGAGATGGCTTGCTCAACAGACTGAGTAGATTTAAGACAGTCATCTACATAAAAACTATGCCTGATTGTACGTATAACCTCCTCTGGGTACAGATGTTGGTTGTCATCAGCAGTCTTTAGTAGTGCATAGGTGGCACAGCTGGGGGAGGATACTGCACCAAAAATGTGGACTAACATTCTATGTTCCACCAGCTGTTTTGTGATGTCACCATCGGGCCACCAGAGAAAACGTAAAAAGTTTACGTGTTCCTCAGGTACTCTCACCTGATGAAACATCCCTTTAATGTCTGTCATAAGCGCTATTGGACCCTGCCGAAAGCGAATCAGCACACCTAATAAAGTGCTAGTCAGATCTGGGCCTTGTAATAGCTCTTTGTTCAGTGATGTTCCAGCAAATGTTGAAGCACAATCATACACAACACGCAGTGTTTTCTTGCGGGGGTGGTACACCCCATGATGAGGTATATACCACACCTTTCCTTCCTCATGCTTCAACTGTTCTTGTGGTATGATTTCTGAATGTCCTTCCATACTAACATTGTGCATGAATTCCTTGTATTCTTCAAAGAATAACTGATCTTTCTGAAACCGTCTTAGCAGATATTGCGCCCTCTGCTGAGCCACCTGCTTGTTGTTTGGCATTCTTACTTCAGGTTTACGAAAGGGTAATTTCAAGTAATAATGACCATCCTTAAGTACAGCTGACTCTGACATTATGCTCATGAACCGTTTATCCTCTACAGACATTTCTGCACGTTCATTACACTGGCTCTCCACAAAATCTTGATTATACTGTTTAACCAGCATTTCCTCTAAACTACTTATAGAAATGCGGTTTACTTGGACAAAACTAGCATCATGCTCATCCTTTTCACTACCATGATTGAGTGGCCCATTGACAACCCAACCAAGACGAGTTAGCACAGCATAGGGTCCATTACCCTCACTGTTAACGATTTTCCAAGGTTCCAGCGCTTTGGGAGAATTTACACCAATAAGTAGCCCAATGCCAGCATTTATCGGTGTCAACTCAACATCTTTTAAGTAAGGCCATTTTCTTAAGTCTTCTTCTTTAGGGATATTTTCTTTAGTGACAGGAATAGACTTTTGAGTGTACACGTCAGGCAACCTCAAATACTCATTCTTTTTTAAAGCAGCCACTTCCATACCAAAAAGTTTATAGCTACTTACTGGCCTTTCGTGACCCATACACAGCAAAAATGCCAGTGTTGATTTTTCAGTGTTAGTAGAATTCAACAGAGTTCCGAGTTAGTTCAACACTTAATCGAGTTAAAATAACACATCGGGAGTTGATTCCTGAAAAGTGTTGGTGTGGATTTTAGTCGTTACTGCATTTTAACACTGTGGGTGTTAAATTAGACCACACCTTCATTTCCTGTGGAGCTTCGCATTTCAGAATCTTCGGTCGCCATTTTTTCTTGCTGCTGCGGTAAGTTTTATTAGGTTAAATATTAAGTTTTAGATTGATGTTAGAACAAGTAACATGATAACTAGTAAAAAAAAATAGTATTTATATCAAAATACATCATCTTTAAGTGTCATATTTGAATTTTAACTGTTTTTTGTTTAGCTGGGCTACTGCTAGCTAGAACTCTGCAAAGTACCAGTTACTTTCCTAATATTCATTTAGCATAATCTGGCTATTGGCAGACTGTAATGAATATTACTTAATATATGTCACAGTTTTTATTAAATGCCTTTTATTTATTTTTTAATTAAACTGCCAAAGCCTTAGGGTCAGTGGTCTCAAACTCCCGGCCCAGAGGCCACTTGCGGCCCACGTCACCCCTTCTTGCGGCCTGTATATTGAGGTGAAGAAGTATAATGCAATTTGGCCCTTGAAGTGACTTTTTTTTGGTCATTAGCCAAAAATGATTTAATATGAAGGCAATAAGGGCAGAGTGTTACAGGCCCTCATGGGCAGTGTAGTCCGTGCTGTAGGGAGAACGTTGTGTGTTTGAGCGCGAGTTAGGGAGAAAGTAGGAGCTGTTACCGAGGAGAAATGGAAGAAGAAAGCATGTAAATATAATAATAACCACTGCCGCCAAAAGGAGTGCCTGGTTGTAAGAAAGCTGTTAAGACTCGACTTTACACTGTGTTCGCTGACAGTAAAGCTACAAGCCCGACAACCCGACGTATTAGCCAGAGGTCTCTTTACCACGGTTCAGAGCCGCGGACCTGGCCGAGGTAACAAGAGAGTACAAGCATGTGGAGGGATTGGCTTTGTTAGTTCAGTGAGAGTCAAAACTAATGTGTACACTTATTTTTATTCTTATTTTCTAGTCTAAAAATGAATAACAGGGTTATATTAGGGTTTGTTAGAGAGTGGGGAGGGTTTTTATGGCTTAAAATATATAAAAAAATAGAAATATGGTTTCTACTGACCCCTGCAATAATTGAGAGAATACTGTATTGCAGTCATGTTACACAGCTTGTACTACTTAAAGATGGACCAAGGATGTTTTTTCTTAACAAAATGAATTTTAGCTCAGTCTAAAGGGTCTAGACATGCTAGATATTTTGCAAAGAAATGGTGTTATATGCTTGACCTTATTCTACTCTTGGAAGGTGGTGATATGCTGGTTCCTGACAAGAGATGAAGAAATCAAAGTCAGCTTTTCAAGACAGCCCCAAGACTCCTCGCAACCTGTGTTCAAATGTGAGGCTGTTGTCAGGTGATGAATGCAAGGAAGAGGCACTCAACTGACATGAAACATGTCAAAGACAACATGAAGGTGACATTTCAACATAGGCAAAAAGTGGTTCAAGAACCTGCCACAGCTTCTACTGTCCTGGACCTTTTCCCAAGAGTTCTGTACACCTGGCTTGGTAAGGCATAAAATGATTTAGTGACAGCTTTGTGGTTCCTTTGTTTGTTTTCTTGTTAATGTGTTGTTTCTGTTGTTACACTTTGTGTTTAAGGTTGACCAAGACTTCACAATGCTGTTTGTTGGGGAGGAAGTGTCTGCTAAGTTCCTTGCAAAGTGGCCAACCAAGCCAAGGATCATCAAAGATTGCAAAAATCTGTCTCAGAGTACAGAATTGGATGAGCTGCTCATTTCTGCACAGCGTTACTCTGACGAGGGTGGTAAGTGTAAGTTGGAAATGGTAGATTTTGCATGCCTTTACAGCATTTGCTTAATTCCCACAACACAATATATCACTGGACCATACCAGTAAACCTTTACTACAAATTGGAATACAGCTGTCCATTTTCTAAATCACATTGGGTTTCTGTTAATTTGTGTATGGTATGAAAACAAGCTTACAAACATGTTAAATCTGAAATGACATTTAATGTAGTTTGAACACAAAAAAAGTTACGTGATCTTACTATTGTTATGACTCGATATGTACTTCACGTGGTGGCCAGAAGATTTTAAGTCTCTAGAAAGAAATTTGTATACCAAGGCACTGGAAAACTGCCTTATTTGAAAAATTATCGGGTGTCTAAAATGTCATCATGGTATTACATAACGTGGAAAAAATGACTGCTGTGGTCCTTTAAATGACAGTAATTGTGATGATCTTAATTCCTATTCTGTAGTTTGGGACTGCGAGGCGGCTGCCAGCTTTTGCTGCTTCACTTGTACCTCCAACATCTAAGGGAGGGAAGTCTTCAAAGATTAGCACATCAGATGCTGCTCACCACCTAATGAAATTCATCAAGGTATGATTTTTAGAATTGTATATTTCTCTTTTGATGAGAACAGATGCAAATTATCAAGGGCTGATATTTTAAGATGGCAAGGTGATCCAACGTGCAGCAGATGTATCTATCCCAGACAGGTTTGGTGTTGCAGGACTGACATGTTATTGTTTCTATTAAAACTAAATGTACACATTGAAACAAAAATAATTGTGCGCGCAGAGTGAAACATTTTAATATTGTCATAATTTCAGGCAGCTATGCCTCAACATCAGATTACCAATTTTGTTTAATGTGAATCACTTGGTTTCTTTCTCTCCCTCAGGTGGGAGGTAGCACGGAGGCTTTTCTTAAGGCTGGCCCCACTCAGCCATTCGTCCTGTGTGTTGGAGAAAGAAAGAACATCATCCAGAGTTTCTACATTGTCCTAGATCAAAAGGTCATTCCCTGTGTGACACAGATGGGAGTTGCAGGTTTTGACAAGGCAAAACTTTTCAAGGCACATTTTTTATTTGCCGTGTCCTTTGACAAGGCATTGAACAACTTCTACACATTCATCCAGACCACCGTGTATGGCATTGATGTTGGCAGTGTGAAGGAGAGTCCTCGGGTCAGGGAAACAAGAGGAAGTCTTCATTGTACAGTTTAAAGATATCCACTATTCAGCACTTTGACTGGAAATGTTCATCTGTTACATTTGCAAGATACACCACACAAGTTGCTCAGTGTTATTTAAACATTTGAAGTTCCAGCATGGTTTGTACCCAGGAAGGTTTTTACGTTTGACCTGTGGAGAGCCTGGATGTTCATTTATCTTTCGCACGTACTCTGATTACAAGCGGCACTTACTCCGAGCACATGGAGACTGTCTTCACTCTGAGGTCATCAATACTTTTGAGCCTGTACCTAACGATGGAACCTCTGTTTCACAGCCTGTAAATGTGGCTCATCCCATGACAATTGCTACACAGGTTCCAGTTGAAAAAAGGCAAATACTGAACATGTGCAGCTCTGTTATTGCTCAGGTACAATCATCAGGAGTTCCTGAAAGTACTGTGCAGTGTTTAGTTGTTTCATTGGAGGAACTGGTTAATGACATCCATGCACATGCAAAACAATCTGTTGTTGACTGTTTGTCAACTGATACCATGATACAGATATCAAGTTGGGATGTATGTTTGTTCTGGTGTTGAAAATGAGATGCCTTTGTTCAGTAAGATTGTCAATATAATTGTTAGATTACATTGCTTATCTTCTAACTTGTAAGGCTTCAACAGTATATTTCAATGATCACTTAAATGCATTTGTTATTGAGGATGGATTAGATGTCTTTGCACTGATCTCTGTAGATGATCTGGTGTACTATAGACCTTATGATAGGCAATTTTCAAATGGCACTGATGACAAAATGTACATTGTCCCATACTGTAATTTTGTATAACTTGTTTATTTGTGGTGTATCAGAATACAAAGTATTTTGGAACGTTAATGTCTTGTATTTCTTTGTAATGGGTAGATGTTAGGGGTTACTTGTAGCAGTAGAGATATCAGATTAATGGGAGTTTATTGTAATCTGGTAGTATTAATGATTTGACTGACACTAGTGTTAGTGTTAGAAAATTAACACTATTCAGTGTTGAATTTTTAAACACCAGGGCTAGTGTAAAGTACTACCAACACTATTCGGTGTTAATTTTTTAACACTTAACACCAGTGTAGAATATTTTTGACACTGGTCAGTGTAACTCAGTGTTAATCTTTAACTCTGTGCAGTGTTAAAATAACACTAGCTCATTGTTAAAAATATAACACTTTGAAAAGTGTTAATTTAACACTCAAAAGAGTGGACACATATAGACACTTTTCTAGTGTTAAATTTAACACTCACAGTGTCAATTTGACACTGGCGATTTTGCTGTGTAGTCTTTAACATGATTTCCACTTTCTTTCCAGATGCATTTAACTGCATCATCAACGCCTCAGTGCAAAAAGTTGCAGAGCTGCCAGGATCAAGAAAGGCGTATGTCTCCACAACCTTCGTCCCATTTTCCAACTTCACTTTTACTGGAACAACTGACAAGGCACATTCATTAGACCCGGCCCCAGTATGGCTACCAAAGTTCAAAGAAACAAGAGCATTTGAGACTGATGATTCTTTACATTCAGCTTTAGCTGCTTGCCACTGCCTTTCTTTTGAGTCTATGTGGAGAACAGTAGGGTGGTTTTTATTACAGGTGTGGCACGTCAAACGATGTGGACAAGTTTTACTCATGTGTACGGTGTACATTTTAGGACATCGTCAGGTCTCAGGAAAAAAGGTGTCAGGTATCAGACTCACATGGAAAATTGTCAGGTCTCAGACTCACATGGAAAATTGTCAGGTATCAGACTCACATGGTAAATTGTCAGGTCTCAGACTCACATGGTAAATTGTCAGGTCTCAGACTCACATGGAAAATTGTCAGGTATCAGACTCACATGGTAAATTGTCAGGTCTCAGACTCACATGGTAAATTGTCAGGTCTCAGACTCACATGGAAAATTGTCAGGTATCAGACTCACATGGAAAATTGTCAGGTATCAGACTCACATGGAAAATTGTCAGGTCTCAGACTCACATGGAAAATTGTCAGGTATCAGACTCACATGGTAAATTGTCAGGTCTCAGACTCACATGGTAAATTGTCAGGTCTCAGACTCACATGGAAAATTGTCAGGTATCAGACTCACATGGAAAATTGTCAGGTATCAGACTCACATGGTAAATTGTCAGGTCTCAGACTCACATGGTAAATTGTCAGGTCTCAGACTCACATGGAAAATTGTCAGGTATCAGACTCACATGGAAAATTGTCAGGTATCAGACTCACATGGAAATTGTCAGGTCTCAGACTCACATGGAAAATTGTCAGGTATCAGACTCACATGGTAAATTGTCAGGTCTCAGACTCACATGGTAAATTGTCAGGTCTCAGACTCACATGGAAAATTGTCAGGTATCAGACTCACATGGAAAATTGTCAGGTATCAGACTCACATGGTAAATTGTCAGGTCTCAGACTCACATGGTAAATTGTCAGGTCTCAGACTCACATGGAAAATTGTCAGGTATCAGACTCACATGGAAAATTGTCAGGTCTCAGACTCACATGGTAAATTGTCAAGTCTCAGACTCACATGGTAAATTGTCAGGTCTCAGACTCACATGGTAAATTGTCAGGTCTCAGACTCACATGGTAAATTGTCAGGTATCAGACTCACATGGTAAATTGTCAGGTCTCAGAAAATCTTCCTGCAGGTGGCGCTGTTGTCATGTCCCATCCAAATTGATTTCCAAATACGTCATCAACGTGTGACAGTGGGAGAGCGCAAGGTCATTGACCTCACCGGAGTTTTACCGCGGTCCAGGCTCCTAACGACACAAGGTAAGTTTAACTTTTTCTCCCTTTTGTTCATATTTTTGACACAGTTGTGTGATATTAAGTTGCGGTAATGTTGTGAAAGTTACCTATCAAAGAAGGAAATCTAGTTTTGTACGAAACCAAATCAGCACTATTCTTGTCTGGCCAATTCGTTCTAGCTAGCGACAGTGGTGGTGAAACGTGATTTAAATTTAAACTGTTTAGTAATTGTTTTGTATATGTTTCAGCAAATGGACAAGCTGAAAGCTTACGAGCAGCCTGCATCCTTTCTCTCGCTGTTTTCTCTTTTCTATATTGCTACTGTTGAGATATTTTGTGATCCTGATATGTATTTTTCTGTTGTTGTTTTTAGACTTTTCTGCAATGTCATCCGACGATGATGAAAGGAGTATCCGACTCTGGCTGTTTCTTATGACTGTACCAAAATACTTTTTTTTTTTTTTTTTAAAGAGCATTAAAAATAAATGACGAAAGTACAACTTATTTATTAACTACTGTTCACCTCTTTCATATTAAAGAAGTGTATTTTTTGCTACACATATTTTATTTGTGGGCACTGAATAGACGCTGCTTTTAGTATAATTGCCACCTAAAAAGATTTAGTAATTTACTGGTTAATTACTTATGTTCAGTGTAAGAGGTGGGTGATCAATTAGACTATTTTTGTTACACTTAACCTTTCAAGATACGATGATAATAACATTGTTCAACAAAGGCTTAAAACAAAAGGAAATCAGCTGTGTACTCAATTCATATGGGCATAAAATAAGGTAAGTCTGCATTTCAACAGTTTCCATGACAACTCTCTAAAATTACAAAACATGCAGTTGTCCTTTAATATAATGCAAGTCTGTGTTGTCTTTTAACAGTGAGAGGCATCTGAGACGAGTTTTAAAACTTCTAGGGTTGAAGCGAAGATGCCCCCAACGACCTTTTACTGAAATCCACAAAGCAGTGGAGGTAAGTGTTAAAACATCAGTGCAAAAAATACATATTTTCCTGAAGTCTGTGTTAGGAGCTATTGTTGAAACAATAAATGTTATTTTCTGTAGTTATTTAAAAAAGCCCATTCAATTAATTGTTTGTTTGTTTTTTAGAGTGAGATGAAACAGTGTTCTCCTGAACAAGGAATCAGGGCAATGGTAAAGCGGGTAAGGGATGTCAGAGGAGTGCGGCCTTGTTACAGGTTGGTTTCCATAGTGTGTACTCAATATAATCAAGTATTCTCTTGTTTTACTGTTGAGCTCAGAGTAAAATCTATTGTTACTGTAGAGACGATGTTGCTAATATAATGAGGGATATGGATGCAAGTGGTCTTCAGAGGAGATCTCCTGGAAAGAAGAAAATTCCCCGTCGGAATTACATCAGCCGTGGTCCAAATGACACCTGGCACATTGATGGTATTTATTTTATCTTTTCAATTAACCTTCCTGTCATGTTTTGATGTTACTTCTGTCGAAACAAATTGTAATTTTTATTTGTTGTTTCATATAGGCAATGATAAACTGAAGTTCTTTGGAATGTGGATACATTTGGGGATTGATGGGTAGGTCTGAATATGGCATTCGCTACTTAATTGATTATATTCAGATATAGTACAAAGTTGCTTCAAGATAAGGATGTGAGGTAAACTGAGGTGTTATCTCTCCTGAGTAGTCTAGGGCAGGGATGGGCAACTCCAGGCCTCGAGGTGCCGGTGTCCTGCAGGTTTTAGATGTGTCCTTGATCCACAGCTGATTCAAATGGCTAAATTACCCTCACAACATGTTTTGTAGTTCTCCAGAGGCCTGGTAATGAACTAATCATTTTATTCAAGTGTGTTTACCCAGGGTGAGATCTAAAACATGCAGGACATTGGCCCTCGAGGTCTGGAATGGGCCAAGCCTGGTCTAAGGGACCAAGATAAAGTATGAATAGTGAAGGAGGATTCAAGATGGCATTTTTTAAAAGGTTTATTTCCTGCTAGTCCATTTCAGACTGGCAGTTATTTCAGGGAGGGCCAAGAACAACACAACAAATAAAACATCCCTGATATAAAGTAAACAGAATTTAACTCCAAAGAAAATAAAATGTACAATTTACGATAACCTACCTAACCAACACAATAAACAGGAGAATACAAAACAAAAGGCAGCTCTCTCCTCGCATCAGTCTGAACACAGTCAAGGGTCACATTCAATTCCAAAGGCATGTAAGCCTACATAACTATGGCAGTCAAAATGGCCGGAGGAACCAGAAACAACGCCTAGACAGAATACAATGGAAAACCAGAATACTCTTGGGAATGTAACAAAAACCAAACATATTGCCAAAACATGATTAAATCATATGTACGAGTGGCCGCTTTTCAATTTCTCTCTTTTCAGATTTTCCAGGAAGGTTCTATGGCTAAAGGTGGGCACATCCAACCGCAAACAAACTTTGTGGCCAGATACTTCTTTGAGGCTGTTCAAGAACAGGGTGGTATGCAATATACTTAAAAAGGGGGTTAAAAAAAGATTACATTTTGGTTATAAATTTATTTTTTCATCATTCACTAATTATCTTCAGTTTGTGTCTTTAGGCTGTCCTCAAATGATTCGGGGGACAGAGGAAAGGAGAACCTTGTTGTTGGTCAAATGCAGATGGCATTTCACATGCGAGATCTTGGGAATCAGGCATGGAGGTGCTTCAGAATGGGGACATCAGTGCACAACCAGGTATGTCTTTAAGCTGGTAAATGACTATTTCTAAAGTAACAACCTGACAACAAACTGATAATGTCATGTTTATGTTGTTTAGAGAGCTGAATGTTTTAACAGTATTTTAAAGCGGACATGGATTAAGAAATGGCTGACAACATTTGAGGTAAAGCAAATCTTTCACCTGTAAAACCTAATAACAAAGACTAGCCATCAAAATTGCGCTAAACATACGATGGATTAGTTTATCTGAAAACACTATGCTGGAATTTTTTTTTTTTTTGTACATCTGTACCTTTTCACTGATGAAATGCTCACCTTCACAACTTATGTCTTTTCAAACCACATGCTTAGGCCATGATGGAGTCTGGGATCCTTGAACTGGACAATCCTGTGCACATGTAAGTCAATATTTTAGACATGAAAAATGATCAAGCAGCAGTATGAAAGTATGTGGTCTAGGAATGCCTTTGTTTTTTGAGTACTGATTAAAAATTAGCTTTTACATATTCTTCCTCAAAGAAGCAGATGAACATATTAACTTTTTAATTATCCTTTTTCATAGCAACTGCTTGCAGTACTCACACTTGCCACTGCTTCAAAGAGACTTAAAAACGGAGCAAACAGTTTGGAACACCCATGACATCCGCAAGCAACGCAATGCACCAGGTCCATTTGGGAAACCCGACCTTCTGTTTACCTCACCACCTCCTGGTATGTCATTTGAAAGTCTGTGGGGTTTTTTTCTTTTTTTTCTTTTAACTTTCATTAGTTTACTTTTACTTTAATATAGCACTCTTCACAGGATAAAAACCACAAAGTGGCTTCACAATAATATAAAACAGACATAACAGCACAATCGAACATACAGAATAAATACAATCAAGGAAACATAATGATGTAGGGCAGAGCATTTCATGACCTGGGAGCCACCGTTCTGCAAGATCTATTGCCTCTGGTCTTCTGGTGGGACTACTAACAGCCATTGATTAGATGATCACAGGCTGGGAGAGGGAGTGTGGGGTTCTATAAGATCAGAAATGTAGGCAGGAGCTTCACGATTCGGAGCTTTGAAAGTCATTACTAAAATTTTAAAATGATTTTTCTAAAATATACTGGAATCCAGTGTAATGAGCGTAAAACTGTTATAATGTGCTTTCTTTTATTTGTCTTCCTAAGAAGCTTACTTCTGGTACAATCTGAGATTTCTGAATTTCTACTGTCAATACAAATATGGCTTCATATTGGCACCTTTAACTAAAAATTAATCAAAATGTTTGAGTGATATTTACATCTTTCAGTTTCTGCAATAACATCTGTAAAAACTGACTGCTTATTATACAGGTTGTAGAACAGCTTTATGATTATTCATTTATTTTTAACATTCCAAAGTGAACATCTTTTCAATATTGTCTTTCATTCGCAGGATATGGCAATGTGCTGCACATAGTTGACCCAGACCTTTTAGACTACGCCAAGCAATTAATCTGTGAGGTGGAAGAGCCTTCACTGGTAGCAAACCAGGAATTCAGAGACATGTGCCAGAACATTTTAGAAAACAGCCAATTTCCCTGCACACCTGATGGTTGCCTTGCTGCATACCTCATGCTAGTCCAAGAGCTGACAACTGCCATGAACAGAAATGCAGTTCCTACACCTTCTACGTTTGCAGAGGCAAATGACATATACATCTTTCTGAAGAGACAGAGGATGGAAGGTGCACCAGTAAACATTTCCAATGACCAATAAAATCATACAACATTGTTTGTTAACATTTATTTATCCTTGTTTACAATCAACAGGTAATTTGAAAACTGTCTGACCAACAAAATGTACAATAAAATGTTGAAAAACAATTGACAAGGTGCCATCTTTCATAATGATTCAGTGTTTCATTTAACACAACTTTTGTTAACCCTAATGTATAACATAATTAACATTGAAAGACTTTTGAACTGCAGACTGTAGCAACATTACCACTTGTAGCCATATCGGCTTGTAAGATCAAGGCCTGACTTGAGAAACTTAACAACATCAGATGCGGAAGGCCTTGAGTCTGGGTCATAGCTCACCAAACCACCAAGAAAACTGTGTTTGTCACTGAGATGTGATAGGGCATGTGGTGGGGTTTTGGTGGCCATTAGTGCAGCCAGTTCTCTTTGTTTTTTAACAGTCCACGGAGCGGACCCCGTCAGGATCTCCAGATATGTGGCTCCGAGGGACCACATGTCTGTCTGGAACGAGGCCTCTTCAAACATCAGTATGCATTCAGGAGCCATGTAAAGATATGTGCCACCAGCTGGACCAATAACCTGGGCAGTGAACTTACTCCCTTGACGAAGCATCACAGTGTCTCTTATGTTTGCCATGCCCCAGTCTGTCAGGACTGCCTTCTTAGAAGGGTGGTGAACCTATAAGGTATACACACGAGAACTTATCAGGTTGTCTTAAATCTCACAAATGTTATCAAAACTGTCATTCCAAAGACCACAGCTCATAATTGAAAAAAAAAAACCCCTCAAAGCTTTTAGCACCCAGATCACCCAACCACTGCAGATTTATTCTGAGATTGTTTATTATACCTAACATTGAAATTAACAGATTGGATAATGATCAAACACGGTTTTATAGTCCTGTTCTTTTTTTTTTATCCCCATTCCACTTAAGAAAGTGGTACAGACTAATAGAACAATAGAAAAATTCAGTTTGTAAAGCCTAAACTTATTACAACATGTTTGGGAATTTTGTAGGTGTGCAACAACCAACATATTAAAGAAACAATGTAAGGCTTCCTACTTAAAAAAAAGTCCTTTATATGAATATACCAGAACAGTTCCTCGTTGAAATGTAGTGTTTAATAGACTGAAGAGAATAAAGTTCAATAAAGAAAAATTCAGTATGGCTTATGTAGAAATGTTTAGCTTATTTTAGAGCTTAGACATGTAGGAATGTTTAGTTTTTTAGAGTTTAGAAATATGTTAACTTAGAATGTAGAATTATTGTAAAGACACTGACACTGCCCTCAATGTAATAAAGGCCTGATTGTGTCATGAACTTAGAAGTAGATTTTATGAGGCCCTCCCCCATTTGAGCTGTGAAACTAAGACAAAGAGGAGTTGATAAGTGGAAATTCCTCAGGGTATACTTAGGAGGGGGTTTCAACATTTGTGACTTGATAACGGTGGTCTGGAACGGAGATGGGTTTTTATGACATCCGGGAAGTCACTACATTGAGACACACACCTGCAGTGCTTTACTTTACGCACCCACACCCACATGCACACTCACTCACGTGTATGAGTGAGTGTGCATGAGTGAGTGTATGTGCGCATACCTGTGTGTATACACAGGTATGCGCACATAGTCACTCACGAACACTCACGTAGGTACGTGGGAGCGCGCACATGTAGGCATTCACGTGCTCGCACACACACAAACATGTAAACATGGTGATTAGTTTTATGGCACCTCGTAGAGGGGTTAGAAGGGGGGTCACTTATACAAAACTGCATGTAACGGACAAAGGAGTTGAGATCTGCAGAGGAAGTCCGGGGTTCTGTACATCTCCCTTCTATAAGCTATAATCAATAAGTGTGTATTAATAAAAATATTGTTAATTGACTACTCTGAGTCCCGGTGTTTTTTCTGGAAGCCTGACGAATACACGAACTGTGGTGAAACTGCTTTTTGCAACACTTACCATGACATTTGCTGGCTTTATATCCTGGTGAATGATTCTCTGTGCATGGATGTACTCTACTGCCATGGATAAGTCCAGTGATATGAAACCGGCATCATCCCCTTCAAGCTATCAAGACAATATATAATGGGACCTAAGACCAACAAAGTCAATGTTTGGAAGTGTCCATCAAAAATCCCTGATTGCAGTCCTCTTGTGGACTGCAATCCACAAGATTGAGAGTTAAACGCGCACGATTAACTCTCAGTCAGTCGCCCACTTCATTGATGCTTTCCTTGACTCTCCCCTCTCTGATGCTAACTGTAATGGGGTTTTATCAGCTAATGGGCTTGCTAACCTCTTTTATACTACATGCGCTGACATTCTTAACTCTGTGGCACCTCTGAGGATTAAACGTGCCAAATCCTCACAACCCTGGCTAAATGATACTACTCGCGCCCTTAGGCGCGAATGTCGTCGTGCTGAAAGAAAATGGAGGAAAGACAAACTCCACGTCTCTCTGGACATCCTCCATAATTGTTTATCTAAGTATCAAAAGTCTGTTAAAGCTGCCAAATCTGCCTTTTTGTCTAGTATTATTATGACTAATAGCCACAACCCCCGAGCCCTTTTTAATACTTTTAACTCTGTGATAAACCCTTGCACTGTCACTTTTAGGGATGCCTCCCCTGCTCTTTGTGATAAATTCTTAAAGTATTTCTCTGATAAAATCTCAGCTCTAAGGGCTTCTCATCCATCTCATTTTTCATCAGTATTAGACCCAGTTCCAGCCGCTGAATGCTTGACTGTCTTTCAACAGTTTCAGCCAGTGTCTTATTCTGCTTTAAAAGATATAATTGATCATCTCAAAATCTCTGGTTCCCCGCACGATATTCTTCCTTCTCGTTTCTTTAAGGAAGCTTTATATATTATTGGTCCTTGTATCTTATCTCTGCTGAATGCATCATTGTCATCAGGTTGTGTACCGTCTGTCTTTAAGCATGCTGTTGTGCAACCTATTATGAAAAAGAAAAATCTTGACCCTAATTGTCTTGCTAACTACAGGCCGATCTCCAAACTCCCTTTTATTTCCAAAATATTGGAAAAGGTCGTTCTAAAACAACTTCAGGCATTTTTAGATGCAAATGGTATAAATGAAAAGTTTCAGTCTGGTTTTAAACCTCGCCACAGCACAGAGACAGCCTTACTTAGAGTTTTTAATGATCTTCTCTTAACTGTTGACTCTGGTTATTCCGTGGTTTTAGTTTTACTTGACTTGACTGCTGCTTTTGATATGGTTAACCACAACATTCTTCTATCAAGATTGGAACATGTTGTTGGTCTCAAAGGTACGGTTTTATCTTGGTTTAAATCCTACCTCTCAGAGAGGTCATTCTCTGTTGCTATGGGGCAACACTCCTCGGCTTCTGCCCCTATTCATTGTGGTGTGCCTCAAGGGTCCGTGCTCGGTCCTGCTCTTTTTTCTTTGTACATGTTGCCGTTGGGATTAATTTTTAGAAAATACAACATCTCCTTTCACTGTTATGCCGATGATATCCAGATTTATTCACCTTTGAAATCCGATGTGTCTGCTTCTTTGCAACCTCTGTTCAACTGTTTGCATGAAGTAAAAATTTGGTTATCACATAATTTTCTTACATTAAACGAGAATAAGACCGAAATCATAGTCTTTGGTAGTCACACCCCGCTAGACCAGTTGACTGATGCCCTAGGCCCTCTCGCTAGCCATCTCTCGCCCACTGTAAGAAACCTCGGAGTATTCCTGGATGGCTCTTTTAAACTTGAGAAACAGGTGTCCACTGTGGTGAAAAACAGCTTTTACCAGTTGCGTCAGATTTCCAAAGCAAAGTCGTTCCTTCCTTTAAAGGAACTTGAAAAGCTTGTTCACGCATTTATCACATCCAGATTGGACTACTGTAACTCCCTCTACTCGGGCCTCCAACACTCTTCTCTTTATCGGCTTCAGTTAATTCAAAATGCAGCTGCGCGTCTTTTAACAGGTACACGAATCCATGAACACATAACTCCTATTTTAGCCAAACTACATTGGCTCCCTGTTAAATATCGCATAGATTTTAAAATTCTTTTGTTCACTTTTCAAATTCTGAATAATTTAGCGCCCACCTATCTCTCTGACCTACTTCACCTATATAATCCCAACAGAGCGCTTAGATCATCCAATCACTTGCTCCTTGCACAACCTAGGTCTCGAATGAAGTCGAGAGGAGACCGGGCCTTTGCGATCATGGCACCTAGACTGTGGAATAACCTCCCTGTACATATTCGTATGGCCGAGTCTATCCAGTCTTTTAGATCTCGTCTTAAAACTTATCTGTTTACTTTGGCCTTTGATTCTAACTAGTTGGCTGATTTTAGCTTATTGTGTTGTTACCTATTGTTTGTTGTCCTATTTTATTGTTTGTTTTAATTGTCTTGTGTTTTGACTGACTGTGAAGCACTATGGTCAACACTGTTGTTTTAATATGTGCTATATAAATAAACTTTGATTTGATTTGATTTGATTTGTGAAACTGTAAGCAGAGGTGAATGGTGTGTGTGAGCAAGGTGGCCAACAAATCTGACTCAGTTACACCAGTCCTGTCTGGAGGACTGGACCAAAATCCCTGAAAAATATTGTAAGAATATTGTAGAAGAAAACCTAAAATGTCTGAACTCATCCATGTAAAAAAAAGCAATTCTACCAAAATAGTAAAGAAGCTTATTATTAGAAAGTTAAGATTATTATTTTACTAAGTTCATACTTTTCTGGCATATGGCAATTAAAGATCATTTTTGTAATTCTAAATGGTTGAAAACATGAGAGAAAAAAAATTAATCAGTCTTTTTATATGTTGTACGCAAAGATGGTTTCAAGTACATATTTAAAGAAATGCCAGCAATAAGAAGTTCTGTTTTAATATGATGGTATTAAGATTATTCACAAAATGTATTCAATATAAATGTATGAGTATTGGTACCTTCACCAAGCAGCTGTCTGTGTGAAGCACTTGCTGCAGGGTTGCGCCATGAATGTATTCAGCTGCCAACAAAAAGCAGGACTCAGTGCGGGCAACTGCCATTAGTCTGACGATGTTGGGGTGAGACAGTCTCCTAATAAAAAAAAAAAAAAAATAGAGGCATTACAGCTTGAGGAACAATCGATTTTGAAAATGAAACAAAAATAAGTGTGTCAAAGTTCTTACAGTGAAACATTTATCTCATGATGAATGTCGCTGTCCTCCATCCCTTGTTGGCCACACACGATCCTTTTAACAGCTGCTGGAGTACCATGAAAAGAACCTCTATATACCTTGCCAAATGTCCCTTCTCCCAGTAGATTGTCCTCGCTGTATGTAATTAAAGCCTCTTCCACATATGGAACACGTGGAAGATACACTTGGGGATAAAAAACACAAAGTAACATACATTAACATACAGCTACTGCTAAACATTCTTCTATTAACTGCTGGATTAGTAATATCTAGGTTTACTCCAGGAACTTGAGTACCAAATAGTGAAGAATGAAAACCTTTATTTACAATTTTGTCTGATGATATGATGTTAGCCCTAAATGCGAAATAATGCTTACATGATGGCGACTTTGGAGTTGTGTTGAAGGACTCTGCAAAATCTATCAAAAGCTCACTATTTCCAGCACCTTCAGATAGCTCTTCAGCTCCCTCCATAGCTTCTTTTGCCTCAATAACTGCATGTGGTAACATGTCTTGGCTCACTGCTCCACCTGGACCTAGAGATGACCCTACATTTTCCTCCTTCCTTTGCTTGGACTGGCTTTTCTTTCTGACTCTCCCTGTTTCAAATTCACCTGAGCTGGATGTTTCTGGATGGAAATCCTATGAACACATTCAGCCAAGATATACTTTTTGCAGGGTGCACTGTGAAAATATCCACATTTATGACAATGATAAGAAATTAATTGGTCTGTTCAAAAAGAAGCCATGGTTTTACCTGTTCTGCAACATTTTGTCCTATGAGGGTTTCAGGAAGTTCATCTGCAGAATAAGATGCATATTACAAATGTGCAATGACCAAGGATAGTAAACAAGTGTGTAAAGGTTGGAAATGTAATGCAAACAAAATAAGAAGTCAATTTTAATGATTTAGTTAGATGTCCAGGCATTCACCTAAACTGCAACTTTCATCACCACCCACTTTAGTTACAGGGTCTTCATCTGTAAAATAACACATTAATTGCAATATATCTGAATGCCCACCATAGTCCGTGTACCACAGGGGTGGGCAATTCCAGGCCCCGAGGGCCGGTGTCCCTGCAGGTTTTAGATCTCACCTTGGGTCAACACACCTGAATCACATGATTAGTTCGTTACCAGGCCTCTGGAGAACATCAGGACATGTTGAGGAGATAATTTAGCCATTTAAATCAGCTGTGTTGGTTCAAGGACACATGTAAAACCTGTAGGGACACCGGCCCTCGGTGTCCACCCCTGGTGTACCATGTTCAATCACACAATCAAAAATATTCAATTTGGTTTGGGCAGGCACACACCTGAGATGGAACTTTGATCATCCAAACACACGACCTCTGTACAAAAAGTAAAATTATTTCATACCATACAAAATCGAGTGCTAGACAGTAGTTAATAGCAATATTGATCACTTTATTACCCAGTTGTCTTCGCCCGATGTATAGTGTTCTTTTCCACAGATGTGTAATATCAGAAACAGTTCTGTATTCTTTGTGGAAATCCTCCTTACTCCACCTGGTCCCGTCAGAATGACAAAGAGTGAACTCACTCCCCTCAGTACGCTCTGGCCAGAAGCGTTCTTTGGCTATGGTAATTAAATCATCATAGGTTTCATGGCCTTGCAGGATGATTCGAGGTGGAGCTTCGTCCATTATTAACTTCTGGTACCGTCCACACCTTCTCGGAGTTCTTGGTTTCCACTCCATGGGAGCCATTCTGACCTAGCATCAAGGAGAAAAAGCAAAGTTTATGAAAAAATATGCCTTTTTAGACAGTTAATTATTAATATATTGCTGATAGTCATACACATAGCTTCACTTTTTAACTAACCTTCAATAATGATTTGCCATGGTCCAAACGTTTATCATTCAATGGAAATTGCCTTTTCTTTACTTGAGGCTGTAGTAGTTTCTTGGCTTTACCAAAGGCCTCTGCTGCACCTGTAATGGATGAAGTTGAAAGTTAATCAAACTGATCCGCAGAAAGTTCTATATTACAACTGATCTTAAAGCAAAATAATTGGGGTTTTCTTACTGAGAAATTCATTGCCACTTGTTGAAGGAGTGTCATCTGCAATATAAATAGGGCAGTGATGTGAAACATGTGCTTTATAGAATTCTACTACAATCACAGACTACTGCACACTGATCTGCTTTCAAAATGTATTGCATCTATAAATAAAGTGGTTAGTCAATCATAACCTGCTAAGCATATCATGTTATATAAAGGAGATTATTTTACATGTTGTTCAAAAGTATCAAAACCTACCTGATTTTTCTGCTACCAGGAGCTTTTTTACGTTGTTATCAAAGCCTTTTTGGGTAATCTCGCCTTCAAATAAAATTTTAGAAAGTAAGGAGTTATAGCTAGACTGTAGGAGCCAAATCCTACATGAGTATCTAACTTTTAAATTGCAATGAAGAAATCCATCTTTTGTCAGTTTTTTTTAAACTAGGGCACTCCGACAATATCACAAAGTAATAACTATATACGTCTTTTAACATGCATATTAATTAAGAGAAGTAAATAGGAATACCAAACAATGTTAAACCATTAAAGCACGATATTGTCAGGGTTGTTGGCAGTTAAAAAAGGAAATTGCAAGCATTACAAAAACATTTAATAAAGCGTTTGATTACCATTTTCAAGGTCTTTTTTCAGCTGCTCGTAAGCTTTCAGCTTGTCCATTTGCTGAAACATATACAAAACAATTACTAAACAGTTTAAATTTAAATCACGTTTCACCACCACTGTCGCTAGCTAGAACGAATTGGCCAGACAAGAATAGTGCTGATTTGGTTTCGTACAAAACTAGATTTCCTTCTTTGATAGGTAACTTTCACAACATTACCGCAACTTAATATCACACAACTGTGTCAAAAATATGAACAAAAGGGAGAAAAAGTTAAACTTACCTTGTGTCGTTAGGAGCCTGGACCGCGGTAAAACTCCGGTGACGTCAATGACCTTGCGCTCTCCCACTGTCACACGTTGATGACGTATTTGGAAATCAATTTGGATGGGACATGACAACAGCGCCACCTGCAGGAAGATTTTCTGAGACCTGACAATTTTCCATGTGAGTCTGAGACCTGACAATTTACCATGTGAGTCTGAGACTTGACAATTTACCATGTGAGTCTGAGACCTGACAATTTTCCATGTGAGTCTGAGACCTGACAATTTACCATGTGAGTCTGAGACCTGACAATTTACCATGTGAGTCTGATACCTGACAATTTACCATGTGAGTCTGAGACTTGACAATTTACCATGTGAGTCTGAGACCTGACAATTTACCATGTGAGTCTGATACCTGACAATTTACCATGTGAGTCTGAGACTTGACAATTTACCATGTGAGTCTGAGACCTGACAATTTTCCATGTGAGTCTGAGACCTGACAATTTACCATGTGAGTCTGAGACCTGACAATTTACCATGTGAGTCTGATACCTGACAATTTACCATGTGAGTCTGAGACTTGACAATTTACCATGTGAGTCTGAGACCTGACAATTTTCCATGTGAGTCTGAGACCTGACAATTTACCATGTGAGTCTGAGACCTGACAATTTACCATGTGAGTCTGATACCTGACAATTTACCATGTGAGTCTGAGACCTGACAATTTTCCATGTGAGTCTGATACCTGACAATTTTCCATGTGAGTCTGAGACCTGACAATTTACCATGTGAGTCTGAGACCTGACAATTTACCATGTGAGTCTGATACCTGACAATTTTCCATGTGAGTCTGAGACCTGACACCTTTTTTCCTGAGACCTGACGATGTCCTAAAATGTACACCGTACATGTGGCCTCTCTGTAAGCAACCAAAGCATAAACCTTTACTCTTAAGGAATGTCACCTTTTCTTTGTTGGCTTTTAGTTTGAATGAGTCACATACGTCCAAAAAATGATTTTGGTCACAAAACAAGCACTGAGCTTGATCTAACCCTTTATCTTCATGGCTTATCTGAAACCGTTCCAGTTTGTGTTTGTCATTCTTCTGTTCTGAAACTACAGCAACAGAAGTAGCAAAGCTACTGCTTTTAGTTTTAAACTGAGCCTTTGAAGGTTTTGAAACCATCTTTTCTTGTGTTTTGACTCTCTCCAAAAACAGGATCTAATGCAGCTCTTGTTTGCTTTTCAAGAAAATCAAGAAGATCTTTAAATCTTGCTCTGCGATTGCACTTTTCTGTTATATCAACAACTATTAGTCGCCATTTATCACGAAGTCTAAAAGGCAACTTTGAAACAAGAATCCTCATATTGGTTGAATTTTCCAGCTCATCAAGAAACCCGGCTTCATCCATTGTGTTGAAGCAGCTTCTTAGAAAGAATGTGTAAGCTCGTAATGCTGAAGCATCATCAGACTTTAAAACTGACCAGTTAAGAGCCTTGTCTATAAATGCAGATGTTATCTTTGCTCTGTTACCAAAGTTCCACTCAAGCTGCTTTTTTGCCTCAACATAAGCTGTCTGTGGACTCATGTGCATGCAACTTCTCACTAAAATTCTGGGCTGTCCTGTCGTAAACTGTTCCAAATAATAAAGCCTATCCTGCATGTTATCAGTTTTAGTTTCTATTCCTTGCTCAAACGCCTTAAGAAAGGATCTAAAATGCAAAGGATCACCACCAAAAACAGGAATTTCTATAGCTGGAAGCAGTGACAACCTCTGTTGTTTTACAAGCATCTGAGTAATCTCATTTTGCTTTCTCATAATCTCTGTTAGGGCACTGCTGTGAACCTCAACCTGAGAAGAGATTGGCCTTGGGCTTTCCCCTTCTGGTTTGACCTTAGCAGGTGCATGTGTCTCTAGGGGCATTGGCAAAGGAGAATGAACTAAAGGGGCTTTCTTTGTTCTTGGAGCCTTTTGTGCTGTAGCAGCAGGTATGAACTCAGTAGATGTTCCAGAAGGAGCTGTAATCCCGCCTTCTGATTCAACCTCAGCCCTGGAACCAAAGCTCTGCCGATCCTGAGCAGAGGTGAAAATCTGCATTTTTGCATCAGCCTTAACCAACTTAGTTCTTAGAGCCAATGCTTCTTTTCTTGCTTTTAATTGAAGTTCTTCCAGTTCGAGCGCATGTTTTTCTTGCAGTGCGTCCACCTCCGCTTTTAAAGCGGCTCTTTCTACTTCAGCTTCCATCAGCGCCATTGAAGCCGCACGCGAGCTTTTACTCCTTAAACTTAAGGCAGCAGTAACATTACTGGGCGCTTTACTAGAGCCCTTGCTGACAGGTTTAGCAACTCGTTCGGAAATCATGTCGCTCGTTTCTTGCGCTACTTGTGAGACACTATCATGCGGTGCAATGTCACTGTCATGAGATGCTACCTTTGATTCAACATTAGAGGCTGCAACTTCATCCTTTTGTGGATCAGGGTCTGCATTTATCCATGTGTCGATTCCATGCAGAAAGTCTTTAAAACTGATCAGCTTAGGTTCATACCAATCGCTATGATCTGTTTCCTTTTCATCATCATTCAGCAATTTTTGAACTGAAGTCTGTAAGTCCATAAACTCTCCCAAATAATCATTAAATGTTTTCATGTGTTCATCTATGGAGGCTTTTGATTCTCCAGCATCAATGAGAGCATTAATGTCATTTCGTTTTCTTGTCAGAACGCCAAGCTTCGCTCTGCGTTTTTTAATTAAATTAAAAAGCTCTCTTTCTTGTTCCTCCATTTTAACCAGAAAATTCGTTTCACAAGGTCCAAAAGATGATTCTTTAATACAAATGTTTCATGTTGCAGCTCAGCATCTCGGTTGACCCAAACAAAGTTTCGCATTTACTCACGAACTTTGCGTCATTTTTTCAGTCCATTCTGCGAAGATCCAATCTTCCAAGTCCAGTCTTGCAAGTTTTCCCAGCTTCCAAGTTGACATCCAAGCAAGTCAAAATGATTTTTTGACTTAAATGTCACGGCCTTTTATGTTCCAAACATGTTCCAAACACCAAAAAAGTCCAAGAAAAGGCCGTGGGTGGCAACGGGAGGTTTGTTTTTGGACGCACTTCTGACTCCATTGTTTAAAAATCATATGCCGTTTATTTCGTGGAAAATTATAAACAGAAATCAGCCAAATAACTTCTTAAAACTTAAAATTAAACGAAAGTTAACTTAATTTGCTTTAACAACTTCAAAAGTGGTCAAAAAATCATTTTCTAACCCTCCCGTCCTCCCATCTGACATTTGGCAAACAAAAAACCATTACCACACCCCTCCAGGGTGCTCTTAATCCCCCTGATTAATGGGAGGGTCCATAAGCTAATAAACTAATCACTTTCCAAAAAACTTTCTCCAAGAAAATTGATTACAAATCGATTACAAATTTACACAATAAAACTAGGTCAGTATATTCTTACAACTGCAAAGAAAAAACAAAAATGAATACAAATTGCATTTTATAAACGTTCAACATAAATGGCCACAACACATTTGTCTAACACTGTCATATGTGAGTCTGAACATTTGCTGTGTCCCCTGCTAACCATGCTGTTATTTCCATCACATACTCTGTGCATAGACCAATGTGTACTCTTATCCATACACTTAGGTCGTGGTATTGACTCCATTAATCACAGGACACCATTGAAAGCACTGCTGCAGTGAAGGTATATTTATAATAAAAAGTTTAGCATGCATTCAAAAGCTCAGATTCTGCTTACTGTAGCATGAAGGTGGAAAACAGGTCAGCACGGCATAGTAAGAAATCATCATCAGAGCCCTGAAACAGTAACTACTATTTAAGGATTCTGGTTAACATTGAAATTAATCCCAAATACTAGGATGTGCAAACAGACATGTTATTTTCATCTGTATACTATGAAAAACCTTTGGCTTCATCTTGTTTTAGTTATTGGTTTGCTTGTTTTCATATTCTACTTCTAAAATTGGATCATTGAAAAAACCCACCTGAAACAATTTAAGAAACCGTAAGCTGAATTTTAATGTAATAATATTCACCTTATTCAAAGTAATATACTGAATCTATCAGCACATGCAGTGGTATGAAGCAAAAATCTAATTTAGGAATCCTGCAGTCTTTGTATTCTTAAGTAAACAGAATCAGACTTAATATTTGACCCAGAGTTACCAAAACTAATAAGTGAAGTGAAAAAAATTATATGTATATAGTTAAAAAAAACTTAGCATGAGAAACATCCTATTTCTTTGGGTAGTTGATGGTGGAATAGAGGTTGTTGGGATCAGTGGAAACTCCAGCAGGTGAGGAAGAAGCTTTCACAGTGCTGTAGGTCACAGTGTCACCATCATCATCATCATCATGATCACCATGGGACTTTAAGAAAACAATACAATCATTTCTTAAAGACATAACCTGAGCTTTGAAAATCATGAAGTTATCACTAACATCTATCTTTCTCTATGACTGTCAAATTCTTACCCTGGATTTATTCTTGGTCTTCTTGGTGAAGCTGATGGAGGCGTAGGGAACACCATCATCAGCATCAGCCTGCACAGTGAATACAACACAATGACTGCTCAGTAATATGTGGATTTATAATGAGTCTGCTTCACATCTGTTTAAGTAAATTCAGCTTCTCATCACATCCTAGTTTCTACTTTTCTCTGTTGAAACTAAACATAACACTGAGTGTAACTTTGTACTGGGAGTAGTGTGTGATCTCACCGTGTCCTGACTGGTCCCAGACTGAGCATCTGCAGAGTTTAAGCTCAGTTGCTGCAAAAATACAGTTTTATATTTAAAATCTTTACAATGTAAACAACACATTTGACCCAAAGGATATTTAATTAACAGATTCAACTTATTTCCCAGTCATTGTTTCTTCCTTTGAACCTTTGAAACTTTGTGTCATTGAACTCATCACCACAGGTCATTTTTAGGCTCAGTCTGGTATGAAACGATAGGGTTAAACAATGATGACATAAATGACGTGGCTGAGTAAGAACTTGATTGTTTGAAGATTTTAACTCACCGTGTTGTTGCCACATTTTGTTTCATTTTCTGAAAAGAGAAAAAAAGATAAGCTTACTTATGAGTCTAATCATAAACTTTAATCTATGAATGTTTTCACCTTTAGATTTCTTCCATCTGATGATCAGCACAACAGTTATTAAGAGAGCTGCTAAACCCACAGGAACGATGATAAACCCTGAATGAACTGGAGAGATTATTAAAACATGTTAAACATGATACTGAATTTCTCCACACATAGAGTCAAGTCTCAGTCTGACATCCAGACTTCAAAAAAAGAGAGATTCAGTCTCTACCTCCAGATGGAATATTTGATGCTGATGTCTTTATTTCATCTTTTATTGTCCACATGTTTGTTATTTTTAATGTTGGTTTAATTGTTGATTTTGTTGTCGTTTTCACATCTTCAACTAAAGAAATAGCAATAACAACATTAAAGACACCAACAGTAAGAAAAAAATATTAAAGTAAGTGAACAACAACAGAGAGGAAACAGTGGTGAGATGTTTAACAGTCTAACAAGTCTCATTTTTGATGATGTCTCATGTCTGAGGATATGTTCTCTTTATCTTCATACAGACACTCAACTGTGAGTCTACAGTGTTCATATGTCAACACAGAGCTGTTCAAGATGCTTTATCATTGTTCTCATGTACATACACTGGTGAAGATGGAGATATTGTAAGAGAAAAGCAACAATAGAAAAATGAACTTCATCACTGTGATCATAATTATTGTGGTGTTTCAGTTTGTTGTTCTAACAGGACAGTTTGAGCTGAAAACATTAAGATGTAAATACTCACTGTTAATAACAGACAGATCAATCATAAAGTCTGGACCTTCTTGTGATCCTGTTGCTGTTTTGAACTGTCTGCAGGTGTAACGACCAACATCCTGATCTGTGACCTTCTTTATAACCAGAGAACAGTCTGCAGAAAGACTCAGTCTGTCTGATTTACGTTTGGCTTCTTTATTCTGCCCAAGGTCAAAGAGTTCTGAGCTGTTTGAATCACTGAAGACCCAGGTAGTACTGTTACAGTTATGCTGACCTTGTATCACATTTTTACAAGGCAGAGTAACATCATGTCCACGTTCAGCTGTGACAGTTTGAACAGTTTGATTTTGCTCAGTTGTTCCTGTTGAGAAAAAGAGAGAAATGTGAAACATCAAATATGTTATGAATATGAGTGTTATGTTTATAATGTGAAGTTTATTTTAAATACAACACAAGTTTAAGTTTCAGCTTTAGTTTCCAAGAGTCAGCTCAAGTCAAAAAGTACATCATGACTGTCTCAGTTAAAGGAAGAATAAAGAAGTAACACTTGTGATAATAATGCAGTTTATTAATTGAATGTGTTTCTATGTACACTTACCTTTAAACTGAAGCATCAGTATCAGTAATGAAGACATTTGAATCCATGTGAATGCAGCCATCGTGCTTCTCTGTCTCTCTCAGTCTCTGTTCTTGCTCTCACGTTCACAAATGAGACAGTCTCAGAGATGAATACAGCATCAACTTCCTGCTCACTTCCTCATAGTGACATCACTCCTTTTCTCTCCTCTTGCTGAATAAATTCAGTTCATAGCTTTTAGGCATTTGTATCTCCCTCTCCCTCTTAATGTAGATATCAAATTGAGTAAAAACCTTTGAAATAGTTATTAACTTTTATATTTAATGCATTTAGCAGACTCCCTTGTCGTCCCTTTAAAGGACTGTACAACAGTGGAAACTCTCAAGATTAACAATAAAATAGAGGAAGTTAAATGTCTGAAGACTGTTAGATGGGTTAAGTGTTTACATGTAGCTGTTCTTTAAATTTGTTTTATTATTAGAAAATAATGTTCATGCAGATGTTTGTCTGCACACACAAAGGAGTTAAGGATTAAAATTATTTACACACTTGAATTTGAGTTCAATTTTTAGCATTCTTGCAGCAGCTCAGAACACAGATGAGGTGTGTTAGTGGTCTGAGGCGTGTTTGTTCCTCATCGAAACTCTGAAGTCATTCATTCTGAGAAGTGAAGGGAAAGGTTTTTGGTGAGAATGTGGGTACAACAGCAGCAGAGCTCTCGAGGTTTCATGATGACCAGATGAACCAGATTAATGGTTAACACATCGATGAACGTGAGACTGAACTGTCTTTAGGATGCACACTAATTTCAACACACAGCAGGTCCTTATATGTTGTTTTAATGCTGTGCAAGTAAAATTTTGGAATAATATTAATATTAAGGTTTTATTGTTGAGATTACTCCCAATTTTTACTTACACTTTTACACACCAAATTCAACTCATAGGCCATTTTTCCTTTTAACTTAATGCTGTGTGAGTATAAATCTTAATCATGTAATATCTACAATAAAATCAGATACATGTTAGGAAATGTTGCAATACAAGTTCAGTACAAACAGAGCTGTTCAAACCAGCAGAGTAAAAGTTTAATACTGAACAAGAAAGAACAAGAAGTCAAACTCGAAAGAATAATAGATGCTAGATTGTACTGTGGTCTGTGGTGGATGGATCAGGTGTCTGTGAGAGAGAGAGAGTTTGAAAACACACAATACAGTTGATGACAAATATGTTTTTCTATTTATTCTTATTATAACATAGCCAAACAAATAAAAAAGAAAATACTGAAGTTATAATTTGGATCATCACATCTGTTTGTCTTTGTAAATGTAATAAAAATTCACCTTCTCTCCCCATCTCAAGCTATTTGAGATGGGGAGAGACACAAAATTAAGCATAAAGACAAACAATCAAATGCATAAGACAACATTTTTACAAACACACACAGTGTTTTCAACAGCAATGGGATAATTTATGTGATGAGATGATGTTTGAGTTGTTGATCAGTGGAGTCTGACAGAAGCAGAAGAGTCTCCAATATTTTCATAGTTCACTCCATCTTCACCCTCATCATTAAGCTCCTGTGGAAAACAACACAACAGACTTTTGATTCTTTCTGATATTCATCCTTTGTGATATTGTTTTACTCATTTGTCTGATGTTTTCAACTGGGTATTTAATTTGGAGTTGAACATGGTCACAGTTTATTCCTATCATTAAGTTATTTTTTGTATATCAACCGTGTCAAACAGGAACAGATGCCACAAAGAGATTTTGCTCTATAAAGTTAAAGAGGACTATTGAGTGTTCAAACTCTGTTTTTTCAGTCTGTGTTTTGTTTCCTGAAAACAATAAATTAAAAAAAAAAAAAACGGACAGTAAAGAGTAAAACTCAAAGCTCTTGTGTGTAAAAGTTTTATCTGTGATGTTCTCACCTTTACATTTTATCCACATGTTGACTGTAACAGCAGATATTAAGATAGTTGCTAAACCCACAGACACAATGATGCATCTCAATGAATACAGAAAATCTGAAAAGACAGAAACAATTTTGGCTTTAATTTTTATGCAATTTTCAAATGTTTTTAAATAAGATAAATTACATTTAGTCTTTAAAGATGCAGTGATGAGGTTTAAATATGTTTTTGAATGGTTTTAGTTTCCGCAACCTTGCATGTTGAGTTTTGGACATTTAAGTTCTTTTTGCTATCAGACTTTCTATTTTATGAATTTTTGGTTTGTTTATGGCTTACAGTCATTTGACTTTTGTTTCTTACTGCAGAATTGATCTTGATTTATTAGCTGTGCTGTTTGTGTATGTTGCCACAGAAGATAAACACCAACAATAAAAGGTATCCAAATCAACTAACACTATTTTAAAAGATATCCAAAAGTAAAATAAAAATGTTTCCTTTTCATGAAAATTAAAGTGTCCTGAGCTAATGTATGAAGATTTACAAATAAATCTAAATTCTGGGTTTTACAACCATCACTCACATTTCCTCCTTCATTAATTTTTGGAAGGTTTTGTGAGTCGTCAAGACCCCCAAATTCCTTGGTGTTCAACTGGCGGAGAACCTCTACTGGTCCCTCAACACCAGCTCCATAACTAAGAAGGCCCAACAGCGTCTCTACTTTCTGCTGAAGCTAAGAAAAGCCCATCTCCCTCCATCCATTCTCACCACCTTCTACAGAGGGACTATCGAGAGCATCCTGAGCAGCTGCTTCACTGTCTATTATGGCAACTACACTGTATCAGCTCACAATATCCTACAACACATAGTGTGACCAGCTAAAAAGATCATTGGAGCATCTCTTTCCTCCATCACAGACACCTTTTGCACCCGCTGCATTCGCAAAGCCACCAGCGTTGTGGAGAACCCCACACACCCCTCACACACACTCTTCAGCCTGCTGCCTCTGGCAACAGGTACCGGTGCTTTCAGACCCTCACTGCCAGACTGCAAAACAGTTTCTTCCCCGAAGCCGTCAGGCTTCTGAACAATCAGTGACTGGACTAACACACACACACACCTTCATACATCAAGTTGCACAGTGCTCGGTGTTTTTGCTTAACCAACTGTCATTGTTGCACTTTTCGATTGCACTGTTAAATCTGCACTGTCTTGTGTCTGTATCGTTCTGTTCTGTCTGGTGTTGCACTGTTTTTGTTTTGTTTTTTTGAACACTTGCACTTTATGTAGTCCTGTGTTGATTGTCTGTCATATGTTATATGTAGCACCATGGTCCTGAAGGAATGTTGACTCGCTTCACTGTGTACTGTACCACTGCACATGGTTGAAATGACAGTAAAAACACTTGACTTGATTTAAGTCCCAGTGATGCCAGG
Organism: Oreochromis niloticus; assembly: GCF_001858045.2. Classification (NCBI taxonomy): domain Eukaryota; kingdom Metazoa; phylum Chordata; class Actinopteri; order Cichliformes; family Cichlidae; genus Oreochromis; species Oreochromis niloticus. The sequence goes on from NC_031980.2 coordinate 21,318,582, forward strand.
AGTTATGTCTTGCGGCCCTTTATGAGGGACAGCTTAGTCGCAAAAGCTGCAGAGGAATCGTGGTCTATGCAATCCACATATAGAAGAAGAGGATGGTAGTCGGGCTTTGTAACACTGTCAACCTTCAGTATGACATTTAGCATTACTGGAAAAAGTGGGTGAAACACTTTTTGTTGCAGTGATGCAAATTAGCAAATCACAATAAAAGAAACACAATAAAAGACATTTTAGAATAATTATAGATGTGCAAAATGCAAAAAAAAGAATATGTCTGTCAACTGAATAATAATAATATGCAAGTTACAATTTTACAATTTCAGCAACCTGATAGCAGTTGGAAAATAGTTCTTTTGCAATCTCCACGTGGAGGATTCATCTATAGATTTTCAGTCAGCACAGTTCTTACAGCCTGGAGCAGGTTGTTGTTTGGCTGGTGAGTGTCTGTAAAATCTCCACACAGTTCTCACAGTTAATGTTCTGACTTCAGTAAACCACAACTGAACTAGAGAGATTATTAAATCATGTGAAACATAACACTGAATTTCCCCACACACAGAAGCCAGCCTGACACTTAAATGGAAGATGTCAAAAAGAGAGATTCAGTCTCTACCTGCTGATGGATTATTTGATGCTGTTGTCAGAGATTTTGCTGATTTGGTTGTCAGTTTTGCATCTTCATCTAAAGAAATGCAATAACAACATTAAAGACACAAACAGTAAGAAAAAAATATTAAAGTAAGTGAACAACAACAGAGAGGAAACAGTGGTGAGATGTTTAACAGTCTAACAAGTCTCATTTTTGATGATGTCTCATGTCTGAGGATATGTTCTCTTTATCTTCATACAGACACTCAACTGTGAGTCTACAGTGTTCATATGTCAACACAGAGCTGTTCAAGATGCTTTATCATTGTTCTCATGTACATACACTGGTGAAGATGGAGATATTGTAAGAGAAAAGCAACAATAGAAAAATGAACTTCATCACTGTGATCATAATTATTGTGGTGTTTCAGTTTGTTGTTCTAACAGGACAGTTTGAGCTGAAAACATTAAGATGTAAATACTCACTGTTAATAACAGACAGATGAATCATAAAGTCTGGACCTTCTTGTGATCCTGTTGGTGTTTTGAACTGTCTGCAGGTGTAACGACCAACATCCTGATCTGTGACCTTCTTTATAACCAGAGAACAGTCTGCAGAAAGACTCAGTCTGTCTGATTTACGTTTGGCTTCTTTATTCTGCCCAAGGTCAAAGAGTTCTGAGCTGTTTGAATCACTGAAGACCCAGACAGTACTGATACAGTTATGCTGACCTTGTATCACATTTTTACAAGGCAGAGTAACATCATGTCCACGTTCAGCTGTGACAGTTTGAACAGTTTGATTTTGCTCAGTTGTTCCTGTTGAGAAAAAGAGAGAAATGTGAAACATCAAATATGTTATGAATATGAGTGTTATGTTTATAATGTGAAGTTTATTTTAAATATAACACAAGTTTAAGATTCAACTTTAGTTTCCAAGAGTCAGCTCAAGTCAAAAAGTACATCATGACTGTCTCAGTTAAAGGAAGAATAAAGAAGTAACACTTGTGATAATAATGCAGTTTATTAATTGAATGTGTTTCTATGTACACTTACCTTTAAACTGAAGCATCAGTATCAGTAATGAAGACATTTGAATCCATGTGAATGCAGCCATCGTGCTTCTCTGTCTCTCTCAGTCTCTGTTCTTGCTCTCACGTTCACAAATGAGACAGTCTCAGAGATGAATACAGCATCAACTTCCTGCTCACTTCCTCATAGTGACATCACTCCTTTTCTCTCCTCTTGCTGAATAAATTCAGTTCATAGCTTTTAGGCATTTGTATCTCCCTCTCCCTCTTAATGTAGATATCAAATTGAGTAAAAACCTTTGAAATAGTTATTAACTTTTATATTTAATGCATTTAGCAGACTCCCTTGTTGTCCCTTTAAAGGACTGTACAACAGTGGAAACTCTCAAGATTAACAATAAAATAGAGGAAGTTAAATGTCTGAAGACTGTTAGATGGGTTAAGTGTTTACATGTAGCTGTTCTTTAAATTTGTTTTATTATTAGAAAATAATGTTCATGGAGATGTTTGTCTGCACACACAAAGGACTTAAGGATTAAAATTATTTACACACTTGAATTTGAGTTCAATTTTTAGCATTCTAGCAGCAGCTCAGAACACAGATGAGGTGTGTTAGTGGTCTGAGGCGTGTTTGTTCCTCATCGAAACTCTGAAGTCATTCATTCTGAGAAGTGAAGGGAAAGGTTTTTGGTGAGAATGTGGGTACAACAGCAGCAGAGCTCTGGAGGTTTCATGATGACCAGATGAACCAGATTAATGGTTAACACATCGATGAACGTGAGACTGAACTGTCTTTAGGATGCACACTAATTTCAACACACAGCAGGTCCTTATATGTTGTTTTAATGCTGTGCAAGTAAAATTTTGGAATAATATTAATATTAAGGTTTTATTGTTGAGATTACTCCCAATTTTTACTTACACTTTACTTACACACCAAATTCAACTCATAGGCCATTTTTCCTTTTAACTTAATGCTGTGTGAGTATAAATCTTAATCATGTAATATCTACAATAAAATCAGATACATGTTAGGAAATGTTGCAATATAAGTTCAGTACAAACAGAGCTGTTCAAACCAGCAGAGTAAAAGTTTAATACTGAATAAGAAAGAACAAGAAGTCAAACTCGAAAGAATAATAGATGCTAGATTGTACTGTGGTCTGTGGTGGATGGATCAGGTGTCTGTGAGAGAGAGAGAGTTTGAAAACACACAATACAGTTGATGACAAATATGTTTTTCTATTTATTCTTATTATAACATAGCCAAACAAATAAAAAAGAAAATACTGAAGTTATAATTTGGATCATCACATCTGTTTCTCTTTGTAAATGTAATAAAAATTCACCTTCTCTCCCCATCTCAAGCTATTTGAGATGGGGAGAGATCCAAAATTAAGCATAAAGACAAACAATCAAATGCATAAGACAACATTTTTACAAACACACACAGTGTTTTCAACAGCAATGGGATAATTTATGTGATGAGATGATGTTTGAGTTGTTGATCAGTGGAGTCTGACAGAAGCAGAAGAGTCCCCAATGTTTTCATAGTTCAATCTATCTTCAGCCTCATCATTAAGCTCCTGTGGAAAACAACACAACAGACTTTTGATTCTCTCTGATATTCATCCTTTGTGATATTGTTTTACTCATTTGTCTGATGTTTTCAACTGGGTATTTAATTTGGAGTTGAACATGGTCACAGTTTATTCCTATCATTAAGTTATTTTTTGTATATCAACCGTGTCAAACAGGAACAGATGCCACAAAGAGATTTTGCTCTATAAAGTTAGAGAGGACTATTGAGTGTTCAAACTCTGTTTTTTCAGTCTGTGTTTTGTTTCCTGAAAACAATAAATTAAATTTAAAAAAACGGACAGTAAAGAGTAAAACTCAAAGCTCTTGTGTGTAAAAGTTTTATCTGTGATGTTCTCACCTTTACATTTTATCCACATGTTGACTGTAACAGCAGATATTAAGAGAGCTGCTAAACCCACAGACACAATGATGCATCTCAATGAATACAGAAAATCTGAAACGACAGAAACAATTTTGGCTTTAATTTTTATGCAATTTTCAAATGTTTTTAAATAAGATAAATTACATTTAGTCTTTAAAGATGCAGTGATGAGGTTTAAATGTGTTTTTGAATGGTTTTAGTTTCCGCAACCTTGCATGTTGAGTTTTGGACATTTAAGTTCTTTTTGCTATCAGACTTTCTATTTTATGAATTTTTGGTTTGTTTATGGCTTACAGTCATTTGACTTTTGTTTCTTACTGCAGAATTGATCTTGATTTATTAGCTGGGCTGTTTGTGTATGTTGCTACAGAAGATAAACACCAACAATAAAAGGTATCCAAATCAACTAACACTATTTTAAAAGATATCCAAAAGTAAAATAAAAATGTTTCCTTTTCATGAAAATTAAAGTGTCCTGAGCTAATGTATGAAGATTTACAAATAAATCTAAATTCTGGGTTTTACAACCATCACTCACATTTCCTCCTTCATTAATTTTTGGAAGGTTTTGTGAGTCGTCAAGACCCCCAAATTCCTTGGTGTTCAACTGGCGGAGAACCTCTACTGGTCCCTCAACACCAGCTCCATAACTAAGAAGGCCCAACAGCGTCTCTACTTTCTGCTGAAGCTAAGAAAAGCCCATCTCCCTCCATCCATTCTCACCACCTTCTACAGAGGGACTATCGAGAGCGTCCTGAGCAGCTGCTTCACTGTCTGTTATGGTAACTGCACTGTATCAGCTCACAATATCCTACAAGAGATAGTGCGATCAGCTAAAAAGATCATTGAAGCATCTCTTTCCTCCATCACAGACACCTTTTGCACCCGCTGCATTCGCAAAGCCACCAGCGTTGTGGAGAACCCCACACACCCCTCACACACACTCTTCAGCCTGCTGCCTCTGGCAACAGGTACCGGTGCTTTCAGACCCTCACTGCCAGACTGCAAAACAGTTTCTTCCCCGAAGCCGTCAGGCTTCTGAACACTCAGTGACTGGACTAACACACACACACACACACCTTCATACATCAAGTTACTTTGTGCACAGTGCTCGGTGTTTTTGCTTAACCAACTGTCATTGTTGCACTTTTCGATTGCACTGTTGAATCTGCACTGTCTTGTGTCTGTATCGTTCTGTTCTGTCTGGTGTTGCACTGTTTTTGTTTCATTTTTTTGCACACTTGCACTTTATGTAGTCCTGTGTTGATTGTCTGTCATATGTTATATGTAGCACCATGGTCCTGAAGGAACGTTGACTCGCTTCACTGTGTACTGTACCACTGAACATGGTTTAAATGACAGTAAAAACACTTGACTTGATTTAAGTCCCAGTGATGCCAGGAGTTATATTGTCTGGTGGCCCTTTAGGAAGGACAGCTTAGTCACAAAAGCTGCAGAGGAATCGTGGTCTATGCAATCCACATATAGAAGAAGAGGATGGTAGTCGGGCTTTATAACACTGTCAACCTTCAGTATGACATTTAGCATTACTGGAAAAAGTGGGTGAAACACTTTTTGTTGCAGTGATGCAAATTAGCAAATCACAATAAAAGAAACACAATAAAAGACATTTTAGAATAATTATAGATGTGCAAAATGCAAAAAAAAGAATATGTCTGTCAACTGAATAATAATAATATGCAAGTTACAATTTTACAATTTCAGCAACCTGATAGCAGTTGGAAAATAGTTCTTTTGCAATCTCCACGTGGAGGATTCATCTATAGATGATTTTCAGTCAGCACAGTTCTTACAGCCTGGAGCAGGTTGTTGTTTGGTTGGTGAGTGTCTGTAAAATCTCCACACAGTTCTCACAGTTAATGTTCTGACTTCAGTAAACCACAACTGAACTGGAGAGATTATTAAATCATGTGAAACATAACACTGAATTTCCCCACACACAGAAGCCAGCCTGACACTTAAATGGAAGATGTCAAAAAGAGAGATTCAATCTCTACCTGCTGATGGATTAGTTGTTGCTGTTGTCAGAGATTTAGCTGATTTGGTTGTCAGTTTTGCATCTTCACCTAAAGAAATGCAATAACAATATTAAAGACACAAACAGTAAGAAAAAAATATTAAAGTAAGTGAACAACAACAGAGAGGAAACAGTGGTGAGATGTTTAACAGTCTAACAAGTCTCATTTTTGATGATGTCTCATGTCTGAGGATATGTTCTCTTTATCTTCATACAGACACTCAACTGTGAGTCTACAGTGTTCATATGTCAACACAGAGCTGTTCAAGATGCTTTATCATTGTTCTCATGTACATACACTGGTGAAGATGGAGATATTGTAAGAGAAAAGCAACAATAGAAAAATGAACTTCATCACTGTGATCATAATTATTGTGGTGTTTCAGTTTGTTGTTCTAACAGGACAGTTTGAGCTGAAAACATTAAGATGTAAATACTCACTGTTAATAACAGACAGATCAATCATAAAGTCTGGACCTTCTTGTGATCCTCCTCTTGTTTTGAACTGTCTGCAGGTGTAACGACCAACATCCTGATCTGTGACCTTCTTTATAACCAGAGAACAGTCTGCAGAAACACTCAGTCTGTCTGATTTAGGTTTGGCTTCTTTATTCTGCCCAAGTTCAAAGAGTTCTACTGAGCTGCTTGAATCACTGAAGATCCAGGTAGTACTGTTACAGTTATGCTGACCTTGTATCACATTTTTACAAGGCAGAGTAACATCATGTCCACGTCCAGCTGTGACAGTTTGACCAGTTTGATGTTGCTCAGTTGTTCCTGTTGAGAAAAAGAGAGAGAAATGTGAAACATCAAATATGTTATGAATATGAGTGTTGTGATATAAAGTTTATTTTAAAATAAAATAAAAGTTTCAGTTTCTTAAAGTTTTACTTTAAGTCAGCTAAAGTCAAAAAGTTAAAAGTTAACCATGACTGTCTCAGTTAAAGGAAGAATAAAGAAGTAACACTTGTGATAATAATGCAGTTTATTAATTGAATGTGTTTCTATGTACACTTACCTTTAAACTGAAGCATCAGTATCAGTAATGAAGACATTTGAATCCATGTGAATGCAGCCATCGTGCTTCTCTGTCTCTCTCAGTCTCTGTTCTTGCTCTCAGACATGAATACAGCATCAACTTCCTGCTCACTTCCTCATAGTGACATCACTCCTTTTCTCTCCTCTTGCTGAATTATTTCAGTTCATAGATTTTTAGCATCCTTACCTCTCTCTCAATATGAAAGAAGTAAAAACCTTTTAAATATTTAAATATTCGTATTTTAATGCATTTTGCAAACTCACTTATAGTGCCTTTAATGGACTGTGCAACAGTGGAAAATGATCAATAATAGAATAGAGGAAGTTAAATGTGTGAAGATAATTAGTTGAGATGTGTCTATTATTGCAGCTTTTGTTGACGGTTTATTGTTTAAAATTGTTTTTATGGTGGTGCTTGTCCACATGTGAAAGAGATCAAAACTCTTTACACTATTGCAGATAATTTTGTATTATTTTTTCATTTTAATAAAATTTGAAATCATATGATAGGAACATCCTGCAATAGACTGGCAACCTGCCCAGCGTGTCCCCTGCCTCACGCCCCATTTTCCTCTTTTCTTTTTTCATTCTTATTAACATACAGGGAAAACAGAGAGAAGTAGTTACAGAAAATATTGTAATTGTAATATGGAGCATAACATCAGTTACTGTCTGTAATTATCTTTTGAACTGAGCTCAAAACTCAAGAAGTACAAAGGAGGAGAGATAAAAATTTAAATACAAAGATGACAAAATTAAAACAACCAGTGATTTTTATCTGTCTGTTGCGTTTAATTGTAATATTAAAAATCTGAAACTGCATCTTTAAGAAAAATGAAAAAAAAAAGTGTGAATCTTTATCCGTACTCACCTATTCTCAATGCAGCTGTAGTTTCATAATAATTTCAGTTTGCAGCATTCTATTTTTGGAACCAAGCTCAATTTTTTTCCAAGATTTTTGGGACCAGATAAAAAGATGTGACCACTGATGTGACCACTGCATTTGTCAATAAGTGCGCTCGAAGCTCAATATCAAACAAGTAAATTATCAAACAAGTAAGTGACTGAGACAGGACTCATTGCTAACACATACTTAGATCACGCCTGATTCTTCTGGCTTTACTACAGCACAAGACACTTTAACACCCCACACACACAATGTACATTCTCAGATTTCGAACTGTAAATTTCCACATTGTTTTATTTTATTTTATTTATATAATGTATATAATTCACTCGCTTACTGCACACAATGTCCTCTTTGTATATATTCACTCACTGTATATAATGTTTTCTCATAGTTTATTATTAGAAAACAGGTTCATAACTATGTTTTCCTGAACACATGATAAGAGGTCAAGATTCAACCTCTACACACCTGAATTTGATCCAAGGTTTTAGGATGAAACATGATGATACCGCAGCAGTAAACACTATTAGCAGCTACATAAGAAAACTAAATGAGATGTGTTAGTGGTTTGAGACCTGTTGGTTCTCATTGCACCTCTTTTTGTTTTCTGAGAAGTGAAGGGGAAGTGTTTTGGTGAGAATGTGGGTACAACAGCAGCCGAGCTGTTGGAGGTTTCATGATGACCAGATGAACTTCTGACAGATAAATGGTTAACACATCCCTGAGTGTGAGACTGAACTGTGTTGAGGTTTCACACCATTCTCAACCTATAGTAGATTATTTTATCTTGTTTTTTAATGCTGTCTGAGTGTAATTTGAAATCATATAATAGCTGAAATGTAAGGAAAGCCATTCATGCATTATTTAGAAAAAGGTGTTAAGGGTACAGTAAGAATAGAACTGTTCAACCCATTAATTAAATCTTTAAAATTGAAGATGAAAGAACAGGAAGTCAAGCTGGACAAAAATATAAATAAATGCTAGCTGCTACTGTGGTCTGAGGTGTCAAGAGAAAAAGGAAAAAGTGCAATAAAAAAACATAATATGTAGTATAACATTAATTACTGTCACTCATGTCCTCCCCCAGCTCAATAACAGATAGAGCACATATTATCCATCATAAAAGAAAAAAATAGGGAATGGGCAGCACAGGTCACCGGTGCTAGCAATTAGGAAAAAAACAAAAAACATATTAGCAATTATTGGTGGTCTCATTCCACCTTTTCTTTCCTTTCTCTTTTTTCCCCCTTTTTTTTAAAAGTAATTATTTGTGAAAGGGAAGTGGTTTGGTGAGGATATGCAGAGCTGTGGAGGTTTAACCCTCTAAAGCTGACCACATTCATATCACACACACAGTTCTTCTTCCTGTGAACGTCTCATGAAGACAGCTGGTGACAAATGTCTGTTGTTTTTGTTCAATTGACTGTCCTTAAGAATTTAAAAAACTGGGGAAAAGAACCATAAAATATGGTGTACAAACGGTGAGTAATAATAAGTCTCCCAGTGCATGTGGAAAAGGAAACTGTTTACTTATACTACACTTCTCACTTTGTGCTACATGTCAGCCTAATGAAAAGTCTAACATTTACACAGTCTTGTTTTTAGTGCTAATTGCTCCAGAATTAAACAATCATAGGGAGATCACTACTGTGATAGTTTTTAATATTAATTAAAAACTACCTTAATCTATAAAACTATAGATTTAATTATATTAAATTATATTAATCTTAAAGTAGTGCAGTGTTTCATTATATTAGTTTATATGACCATGCAGAATTTTCTCATTTGTCTAAAGCTGAAATCTGGGCCCACCGTGGTTCAGGGGGTTTGGAAACTCATCTTGTAACCGGAAGGTTGCCGGTTCGATCCCCAGCTCTGTTTGTCTTGGTCGTTGTATCCTTGGGCAAGAGACTTCACTTACCGCCTACTGGTGATGGCCAGAGGGCCAATGGCGCGATATGGCGGCCTCGCTTCTCTCAGTCTGCCCCAGGGCAGCTGTGACTACAACTGTAGCTTGCCTCCACCAGTGTGTGAATGTGAGAGTGAATGAATAGTGGAATTGTAAAGTGCTTTGAGGGTCTCGAAAAGCGCTATATAAATACAATCCATTATTATATGTGAGTCTGAACAATTGCTGTGTCCCCTGCTAACCATGCTTTAACCATGCATACACCAATGTGTACTCTTATCCATACACTTATGTCGTGGTATTGACTCCATTAATCACAGGATATCATTGAAAGCACTGATGCAGTGTTGGCATATAACAAAAAGTTTAGGATGCATTCAAAAGCTCAGATTCTGCTTACTGTACCATGAAGGTGGAAAGCAGGCCAGCACACTAGTAAGTCATCATCATCAGAGACCTGAAACAGTAACTACTATTTAAGGATTCTGGTTAACACTGAAGTTAATCCCCCAAACTAGGCATTGCATGTGCAATCATCCATGTTATTTTTATCCATATACTATGAATAACTTTGTGTTTTGTCTTGTTTTAGTTGTTAGTTTGCTTGTTTTCATATTCTACTTCTAAAATTGGATCATTAAAAAAACCCACCTGAATTACTTTAATAAAACTTAAGGTGAATATTAAAGTGATAATATTCACCTTGTTCAAAGTAACCCACTGAATCTATCAGCACATGCAGTGGTATGAAGCAAAAATCTAATTTAGTAATCCTGCAGTCTTTGTATTCTTAAGTAAACAGAATCAGACTTAATATTTGACTCGAGTTACCAAAACTAATCAGTGAATTGAAATATATATACATATATATATATATATATGTATATATATATATGTATAGTTTAAAAACTTAGCATGAGTAACATCCTATTTCTTTGGTCTGTTGACGGTGGAATAGAGGTTGTTGGGATCAGTGGAAATTCCAGCAGGTGAAGTGGAAGCTTTCACAGTGCTGTAGGTCACAGTGTCATCATCATCATCATCGTCATGATCACCACGGGACTTTAAGAAAACAATACAAACATTTCTTAAAGACATAACCTGGGCTTTGAAAATCATGAAGTTACTGCTAACACAATCTTTAAAAATATGAAATTCTTACCCTGGATTTATTCTTGGTCTTCTTGGTGAAGCTGATGGAGACGTAGGAAACACCATCATCAGCATCAGCCTGCACAGTGAATACAACACAATGACTGCTCAGTAATATGTGGATTTATAATGAGTCTGCTTCATAAGCATGACTTTTTAATTTTTGGGGAAAAAAATATTTCCCCCCTATTTTGGGGGAGCTTTAGGGTCACTAATAATATATCAATCATAAAATTTGACACCCTGCACCCCCCCCAAACAGATATTAGTTTGTTGCTTCAAGGCAACACTGTGCAACAAGGGTAGTCAAACACCAAGTTATTCTATAATAAGTTTTATTAGTACAACAACGATGAACAAATAAATAAACAACAAATAAACAATGTAAACATTTCACAGAAAGATAAAACACCTAAATACATCCAACATTTGACCCCAACCCCATTCACGCGCGCACACACACACACACACACACACACACACAGATGTTGTGTTTCCATCACTTTTGGGGACATTACATTAACTTACATTCATTTCCTGGAAACTTGTCCTGACCTCACCTGTGGTCGCAAATTTTGAAGCCATCCTGATAACCTTCTTCCACCAACGATGTGGAGATCCAAATCCAATTAAAACCAAGACACTCAAAAAGATGCTCTGTAAAAGAGTAGAATTCTTGGAACAGAGTTTAATACACTGAATCATATGAACAGCAGGAAAAATACATACAGACATTTAGCAAGAAAATTACAAAGCAGAAAGCAAGCAAAGCAAAACCCCGGGGTGTACAGCCTTAAGCACAGACAGTAGAGCAACACAGAGACGGACAGGTAACAGCAGCAGGAGGAAAAGAGCCCTGGGGGCGTCCTCTGGTCCACTAATATAGGGACCAGTATCCCCGCCCCCTGCTGCTGGGTAACTTTCCCACGCACCCAGGAACAGCAGGTGCAGGGTCAAATACCGGCCAGAGTTCACACCTGGCGCTGGCTGAGGGCCCGGTCCAAAGTGACACCAATAGGTTAACCCTTTGCTTTACCCTCTGACAATAGGTCACAACATGGTCAAAGGTCACACATTAGTACAGCAAGTAGCATAGTTTTTGTGATAATCTTATGATATTAATGTGAATAATACTTGGCCTAACTACATCAAATATATGAGTTAAATGCATTACATAAAAATAAACACTCCAGTGTAGGTTTATAGTGTGTGTGTGTGTACATGACAGTGATCTCATTATGTTGTTTTCAGTATCTCTGCTACCATGTAACATTTATTGTGTGCGTATGTGTGTGTGTGTGTGTGTGTGTGTGTTTATATCGTATGATATTTTATTGTGATGTGTTCAGGATCTCTGTTACAATGTTACTGTTTTGGTTGTGCTGCATGAAAGACGTGGAGTGTGTATTGGAGGAGGTTAGTTACCAGAGCTGGAGAGTGAGTTATTCAGGCGAACTCTCAACAGCATTAACTGCCCTGCTACTGTACCAACTTAATAAACCTCGATGAAGCAAAAATGTCTTGTGCTTAAGACTCTATAAGAAAGTTAAAATATATATGTTCAGTGCACATAGATATATAGAGTATATAATTACATAGTTATACATATCATACAAAAATCCACTACACACCCATCACAAGTCCCTGCCTGAACTTAACCATAACCCTGACCTTATCCTAAACCTAACCTTACCCTAACCCCGACTCAAGCCTTCACCCTAAAATTGAGTGATTTACCTTGCAATTTGTCCCCATAAATTAGGCGAGACCTCACAATGTGAGTGTGTAAACAGATTTGTGTCCCCACAACAATAAGTAATACACGTCCACACACACACACTAACACACACACAGACACAGTTACTTTACCAACTGACCCCTGACCCCTGAGCTCCTAAGTGTCCTTCAAACCTGATTCAGGGATCCACTCCTCTACTTCACTGTCACTCCATGATAGCTCACTGTCCTCACTTTCTGAGGACAGAAAGCGCACATTCCTTTGGTTTCCTTCCATAAAAGGATTTTACGTCCATGTCCTGTAATTATCAGTAGATTGTAAAGTAAAAAACATTGACTAGGATCATATAAATGCACACAAACACATCTCTACACACATATGCAAATGCATTATATTGCCTGAAAAAAATTGGGCTAACTGCGCAGTGTTGCCTTGAGGCAACGAATCAAAATGAACAGTTTTACTGTATAAATAAATTTTAAAAAGTAGAACAAACAATCAAATATGCTTCTTAACATATTCATGCACATACAAGTATTTTTTTAGATACATTTATTTCACTATAAACATGTAAAATAGTGATCTTTATGTTACATCCTAATGGAGATGTCTCTCATGTAGTGCAGCTTGCAGAAAGCCCCCCCCCCCAAATGATAGTCACACCACCTTCAACTCATCATTTTATTGGCAAAAGATGTGCCTGGTAGCATTATTTGATTAAAAAACAGTTGGGTTTTTTTTTGAAGGGCCAGTGTGAGGCCAGAAAATGTGGTTTGTTGCCTCAGGGCAACGCTATGCAGTAGAGGGTTAAGTAAATTAAGCTTCAGGTTCTCATCCCATCCTGGTTTCTAATCGTCTCTGTTGAAACTAAACATAACACTGAGTGTAACTTTGTACTGGGAGTAGTGTGTGATCTCACCGTGTCCTGACTGGTTCCTGGACCAGACTGAGTATCTGAAGGGTTTAAGCTCAGTTGCTGCGAAAATACAGTTTTATATTTAAAATCTTTACAATGTAAACAACACATTTGACCCAAAGGATATTTAATTAACAGATTCAACTTATTTTCCGGTCATTGTTTCTTCCTTTGAACCTTTGAAACTTTGTGTCACTGAACTCATCACCACAGGTCATTTTTAGACTCAGTCTGGTATGAAACGATAGCGTTAAACAATGATGACATAAATGACATGGCTGAGTAAGAACTTGATTAATCGAAGATTTTAACTCACAGTGTTGTTGCCACATTTTGTTTCATTTTCTGAAAAGAGAAAAAAAGATAAGCTTACTTATGAGTCTAATCATAAACTTTAATCTATGAATGTTTTCACCTTTAGATTTCTTCCATCTGATGATCAGCACAACAATTATTAAGAGCGCCGCTGAACCCACAGGAACGATGATAAACCCTGAATGAACTGGAGAGATCACCAGACTTCAAAAAAAGAGAGATTCAGTCTCTACCTCCAGATGGAATATTTGATGCTGTTGTCAGTGTCCCTGCTGATGTCTTTATTTCATCTTTTCTTGTCCACATGTTTGTTATTTTTGATGTTGGTTTAATTGTTGATTTTGCTGATTTGGTTGTTGTCACATCTTCACCTAAAGAAATGCAATAACAACATTAAAGACACTGAGAGTAAGAAAAGACTTGAAAGTAAGTTAACAACAACAGAGAGGAAACAGTGGTGATTTTGTGATTTTTCATTAATTCTTTTATCTTATTTTGTAAGTCTTCTAATTTCTTATTTCTCATCTTTTTCTTATAAGAGGATATTGCTATAATTTTCCCTCTCAGGACAGCTTTTAAGGCATCCCACAGAATGGGAGGGGATACTTCAGCGTTGTTGTTAATTTTCAAGTAAAAGTGAATCTCTCTTAATCTGTTCTTTACAATGAGGACCAGTGAGTATGCTTGAATTTAGTTTCCAATTGTTCTATTTTGGTTGCAGGTTAAATCAACAGACAGGTACACAGATGCGTGGTCACTTAAATCTATTGCCCCAATTTCACAAGTGTTAAATATCCTCCACAAATTAGATGACCTACTGTCTCTGATAACATCATATCTATGATTTTCTTGAAGAAATAAATTTCACTTCCGTTCTTTATGTCTTTAAGACATTCCTGCAGTTTAACTAACTGGTGTGTGTTATCCGGTGTTGAAAAGAGGAAACTCTCATTGAGTGAATTCTGGGGAATGGAGTCTAATAGACTAAGTTTCATCATCCGAGTGACATACGATGTGCTGCCTTCCCCAATAAATCTGCAGCTGTGATTTGGAAAGGACCCATCCTGCCCCCTGTGTACAGTCCCAGCCACACTCAAGCACATCTTGGTTGGTTGTAGGACTAGCCTTACTCAGGGCAGATACACATGGAGACACAACCAGGTCCTCAGTTGTCTAGCTGAGAAAGTTGAGCACTAAAGAAAATCCATCAACGCTCAACCTTTCACGAACCAAGAGGAGCGTCAGTTTTCATCCGCATTTGTCCGGGAGGGGGACAAGCCGAGGACAAGCCCCTCAACCCCGGACCTGGGCCCGCTGAAGGTCGCCAGATGCAAGTGGACTTGGATCAGAGAGATTCACATATTAAGAAAGATCAATTGTACAAAAAGACTCTAAATCAGCAGTCCCCAACCTTTTTGCGCCACGGACCGGTTTATGCCCGACAATATTTTCACGGACCGGCAATAAGGTGTCGCAGATAAATATAACAATATAAAACTAGTGCCGGTACCGAAAAAAAGAAGATTTATTCATATCACACGTGAAAAGACCCAGGAAAACCGAGTTAACGATAAAAACGATAACAAAATAACGCTGAAAACCGATAAAAACCCTGAAAACCATACATTTCACACCTGAACCTCAACTCTCGCGGCCCGGTAGCAGACGACTCACGGACCGGTACCGGTCCGAGGCCCGGGGGTTGGGGACCGCTGCTCTAAATGAATATCAATGGTACTGAAAGTAGCTGTAGATAATGTCACATCTGTGAGATGATTATGAGTAATTTTTTCTCTAATGGTTAAAATTTTATTTGTGAAGCAGCTCGTGAATCAGTCAATCATTACTAGTTAACGTTAAAGGAATAGTTAGCTCAACAGTGCTTTGACTGTCAGCCTGGCTACAGTGCTGAAGAGAAACCGAGAGTTGTTCTTATTTTCTTCAATCAAGGATGAATAGTAAGATGTTTTACTTTACAGACGGCTTTCTTATGAAACAGTTTCTTATAAAGGCTTTCTTATAAAGCACCTTATAAAGCAGCAGACTATCATCATCCCAACATTCATGCAGCATCCAGAAAAACAACTTGTAACCTTGCATGAGTAACATCCCATTTCTTTGGTTTGTTAATGGTGGAATAGAGGTCACTGGGATCAGTGGAAACTTTTCAGGTAGAGGAGGAAGCTTTCACAGTGATGTAAGTCACAGTGTTGCCACCATCATCATCACCACCAAATGAGTATAAGGAAATATTATTTGTCATTAAAACCTTCCTTTTGTGTTCGGGTCAAATTTGACCGATTTACAACTTAAAACACTCATAAATATTGTGTTTTACATCTGATTGCCTCAAGGCCTTATGACATCCTCCACACTACGCACTTGAACACATAAAAGTGATGATCACCTCGTTCACTGAATTTTGAGTGTTTTAATCAACCTTGTTGCATCTGTGGTGAGTGACCACCATAGGAAATGAATGGGAATCCACTCATTCACATTCAGCTTTATTGATGGATTTGCAATAATTAAAAATAGGTGAAAAACATTTGTTTGCAAAACTCTAAAGTAGCTGATCACAATAAAAGAAACACAATAAAACGTCATGTTTTAGATATGTGCAAAACACAAAAATGAACACGTCTGTCGATATAATGATAAATAATCAGGTCACAGTTTACTCATCAGCCTGATAGCAGTTGGAAAATGGCTCTGTATCCTCCTCATGTGACAGAGGCCTTAACATCCAGCAGGCTGACAACAATACTCCATCAGTATTTTGCTATTGAGAGGTAACAAATTGTTCTTTCACCACGCATCATAAGCATGCTGCTGCACTCTCTCCTTTCTCATCTGTCCAACATTTCTGTAGCTCCTACACCAGTAGGTGGCAGTGTTGCACTGAAAAACAAAGGTTTATGAATTTATTTGTTAGGACATGACAGAGAGAGGCCATGACAGTAGCTCAGTGTGTTACCTGTAATTGTACATTAAAAAAAATTCATTTGAATAACACTTCCATCTCCTCACCTTTAGTTTTTGTCTATGCATAAAGAAAGGTGACACCTGATTTTGGTACTCAAAAAAACGAAAAACAAAACTGGCATTGAAACATTTAAAATGAAAATGAAAAGGAACCAGTGACTGAATAAAAGTCTTTTTTTCTTGGTTTTTGTTAAAATCAGTTTACATTTGCAGTTTTTCTTATAAGTTATTTTTGTCATTTTTTTCTCTCTGCTTTTCAACTTCAATCAGCTTTTATTTGCTCTGTCTTGTTATCGCTCTCGCTGGAATGGTTTAAAGAAGTTCACTCTTAACCAGCTTATTGGTTGTTCAAGCATTCTGCAGGATGCAGATTACATGAAAATTACAACCAGGATTCAACCATGAAGCTCCGCCTCCCAGCACACGCCAGAACAATGGGTTGAAACTGAAAAGCAGAACTCACAAAACATCTGTCAAGGAGTGCAGTGTGGCAGGCAGGAGTAGGACCCAAAATGCAGGCGCTCAGACTCAAGGTGTAAACTCAAAGTCACAGCTTTGTTGGCTGGCAGGGAAAAAAGGCATACAAACTAAACTAAACTGGGAAATAACAAACTAAGACTCACGGGGAGACACAGGGAGATCCACACAGCAAGAGGGACGACGCGACACTGACTCAGAGAAACACAGGGTTTAAATACACTGGGAAGTAACGAGGGGAATGAGACACAGAAGGAGAGCACAGCTGGGAGAAATCAGGACTGACGAGACAAGGAAGCAAAGCAGGACACATTCACATAAGACCCGGACCTTCAAAGTAAAACAGGAAGTATGACACAGAGACACGAACTTGGCACAGTGGAGACAGCAACTAAGAAACACAGAGACATAAACCATAAGACAGAGGACTCTAAGAACCGAAAGACACAGAGGGAAACTCAACATGCAGACAGACTACACAGAACAGAGGGGACACAGAGAAACACGAAGGGCAAGGGATCGAAACTAGAAACGATACAACTCACAAGCACAATACTACAAAAATCATAAAGAATTAAACATGCTGGGTCAGGGGACCCAGGACCCTGACAACATCTGCTTCTATCTTTTTAAATTCAGCAAAAAGAGAGCAAAGAGTTCAGTACAAACAGATCTGCTCAAACTAGTTTAAGGTTTAATACTGAAGATGAAAGAACAGGAAGTCAAACTGGAGAGAATAATCGAGACTAGCTTGTAGCATATTGTGGTTCAGGTGTGTGAGGAGTCAGAGAGAAACAGAGCAAGAAAACAAACACAAAAATCAATCTTTAAAAAAAATTCATTCTTATACAGCCAAAATAAAGACAAATAGTTACAGATGACAGTAAAGTCATAAAATTGAAAACAACATTGGTTACTGTGCCATAAATAAAGATAAAGAGTAACAATCAAATACATCAAAATAAATTTAAAGAGCAACAAAGAATCTGTTAAACTGATTATGTTGGCCTCCCCCTTCATGTCTGAAGCAGTTTATTTCATCAAAACTCGACTTCTCAGTCAACCTTCTGAATGCAACATTCCCAGTCTGAGAGTCTTTTCTTTATGTAAGTGGACAAACAGTTTCAGACACACAGAGTTTAAGTTATTTTTAACTAGCTAACTAACTGCACATGAAAAAGATTTGGCTTCAAAATATTAAATAAAATCAAAATGGAAATGTTTAAAAAAAATCAGTGGATTCATTTCTGTGATCAGTTGATGTTGAAGTTGTTGGTCAGTGGAGTCTGACAGAAGCAGAAGAGTCTCCAGTGTTTTCATAGTTCACTGTACCTTCATCTTCATCATTATCCACCTGTGGAAAACAACATAACACACCTTAGATTATCTCTCATATTCATACATTATGATACTTTTTTCTGATATTTTCCTTTTTGTGTTAATATTTCTGTTACATTTTTGAGATTTCTAAAGATGCATAGGTCTTAATGCATAGGTTCAAAAATGGTACGTTTGGTATGGTTGGAATGGTTATGTTTGGAAAATCAAACATCATCAACATTTTTTTTTTTTTATTATTGTGACCTGTTCTATACCTCATTATGTCAGTAGATGGAGCACTTCAAGACCTTCAGCTTCAAGACCTGAATATAGGTTAAATTATCTGAATTCATTTACATTTTTTTGGTTTGGTAAGAATGCTTTAAATAACTTCATTTACTCTTGTTAGTGAAATGTATTTTTACTTGGAGAATAATTGGGATTAATTTGATTTGTACTGTGTACATGAGTGAATGAGTGAATGTAGCTTAGAAATAAAAGAGCTCCGGCCTGAGCAAGACACTTGCTTCGGTGTCCTCTCTATTAATCCACAGTTTTTATATGAATGGGTTTGCACTGCTCCTTAGTCTGTGTAACACTTGCTGTTGACCCAGATATCCCCTAGGTCTGGCACCGGTATCAGTAACAAAAATTAGAGTAAATTGAGAGTTCAGACTCACAGTGTTTTCTTCAGTCTGTGTTTTGTTTCCTGAAATGACAAAAAAAAATGTTTAAAGCAAACAGTAAAACTCAAAGCTTGTTATTTATAAAGTTTCATCTGTGAATGTTCTCACCTTTAGTTTTTGTCCACATGTTGACTGTAACAGCAGATAGTAAGAGTGCTGTTAAACCCACAGATACAATGATGCATCTCAGTAAATACAGACAATCTAAAAATAATAAAAATATTTTGGCTTCAACTTTTTTTTTCAATGCAAAACTCAAAAGATTTCAAATGTGATAAAAACAGTCAATTTTCTAACATGTAGTGGTGATGTTTGAGTGTTTTTTTAGACTGTGGAGTATCTGCAGTATTTATTCTTATAAGTTAAATGTAATACTGAATTTTCCCACAAAGATTCAACTGTCAGTCTGACATTCACAGAGAAATTCAGTCACTACCTCCTGCTGGATTATTTGATGTCTCTTCTAACGGTGTTGATGTTGTGGATTTTCTTGTTGATGATGTTTTTGTGGTGAACTTCACTGTTGTTGATTTTGTTGTTGCCACATCTTCACCTAAAGAAATACAATAACAACATTAAAGACACCAACAGTAAGAAAAAAATATTAAAGTAAGTGAACAACAACAGAGAGGAAACAGTGGTGAGATGTTTAACAGTCTAACAAGTCTCATTTTTGATGATGTCTCATGTCTGAGGATATGTTCTCTTTATCTTCATACAGACACTCAACTGTGAGTCTACAGTGTTCATATGTCAACACAGAGCTGTTCAAGATGCTTTATCATTGTTCTCATGTACATACACTGGTGAAGATGGAGATATTGTAAGAGAAAAGCAACAATAGAAAAATGAACTTCATCACTGTGATCATAATTATTGTGGTGTTTCAGTTTGTTCTTCTAACAGGACAGTTTGAGCTGAAAACATTAAGATGTAAATACTCACTGTTAATAACAGACAGATGAATCATAAAGTCTGGACCTTCTTGTGATCCTGTTGCTGTTTTGTACTGTCTGCAGGTGTAATGACCAACATCCTGATCTGTGACCTTCTTTATAACCAGAGAACAGTCTGCAGAAAGACTCAGTCTGTCTGATTTAGGTTTGGCTTCTTTATTCTGCCCAAGGTCAAAGAGTGCTACTGTGCTGCTTGAATCACTGAAGATCCAGCGAGTACTGTTACAGTTATGCTGACCTTGTATCGCATTTTTAAAAGGCAGAGTAACATCATGTCCACGTTCAGCTGTGACAGTTTGATGTTGCTCAGTTGTTCCTGTTGAGAAAAAGAGAGAGAGAAATGTGAAACATCAAATATGTTATGAATATGAGTGTTATGTTTATAATGTGAAGTTTATTTTAAACACAACACAAGATTAAGTTTCAACTTGAGTTTCCAAGAGTCATCTAAGGTCAAAAAGTGCATCCTGTCTCAGTTAAAGGAAGAATAAAGAAGTAACACTTGTGATAATAATGCAGTTTATTAATTGAATGTGTTTCTATGTACACTTACCTTTAAACTGAAGCATCAGTATCAGTAATGAAGACATTTGAATCCATGTGAATGCAGCCATCGTGCTTCTCTGTCTCTCTCAGTCTCTGTTCTTGCTCTCACGTTCACAAATGAGACAGTCTCAGAGATGAATACAGCATCAACTTCCTGCTCACTTCCTCATAGTGACATCACTCCTTTTCACTTCACTTGCTTATTTCAATTCATAGTGTTTAAGCATCTGTATCTGTATCTCCCTCTCTCTTAATGTTGATATCAAATGATTAAAAGTGTTTTAAATATTCAATAACTTTTATATTTAATCTGTAATTATATATATATATATATATATATTTTATATCTTATAGTTACCAAGTTCAATGTGTAGCATTCTAGCAGCAGCTAGATAAGAATACAGATGAGATGTGTTAGTGGTCAGAGACCTGCTGCTTCCTCATTGCACCTCTGAAGTCATTTATTTCTGAGAAGTGAAGGGGAAGTGTTTGGTGACAATATCTGGGTACAGCAGCAGCAGAGCTCTGGAGCTTTCATGATGACCAGCTTAAACTCTGACAGATAAATGGTTAACACATCAAAGAGGAATAGACTAAAGTTTCTTTAGGTTTCCCATCATTTTCAACACATAGCAGATCATTTTATCTTGTTTTTTTTTATGTAATTTGATTTATAGGCACTAATTCTGCTGCAAAACAAGCAATAATATTATTACATATATTTTCTATTTATCTTTAGTTCATTCTTATTATCATACAGCCAATATAAAGAGACATAATTAAAGATAAAATTAAAATTAAACCATCACTTTGGGAAGATCACTACTGTCATGGTTCATGTGTTTGTATTAATCCTAAGGTAGTGAAGTGTTAATTTATTTATATCAGCAAGTAAAATACTTGCAGTGGTGTGTCATGTGTGGGTCTGTACATTTACTATGTCACCTGACAACAATGCTGTCATTTCCTGTTTTTTTAAAAAGAGTGATTTAAAAACCTTTTAAATAAATTCAATGAGTACACATGTACTAGACCTCATATCACTGGACAGAAATCTGTAGATGACATTTACTAAACTAAACTAGAAGCAGTTTCTCTCTGCTAAGTTTCTGCCCGACTGTGGTTGTTTCAGGTTTACTCAAAACATTTTGTTTATGATTTAAAATTTCCCCTACACCCCCCTCTTTAGTACTTTTAGCAGTTACTAAATAGTTGCTTTTACCTGAAGAAAAAAGTAATTATAGTCATATTTCTGGACCGAAATGCACACAAAAGACTGAGTGATTAAAAAGCCTTTATTTCTACTGATGAAATGTCCAAAATACAAAGTCCACTGATAGAATAAACAGATTTCAAAACCAACTGTGAAATCACAGGCAGGATAAGAAACATTAAGGCAAAGAGTGAAAGAAAGACAACACTACTTATAAACGAGAGTATCATAATTACAGGAAGTGAATACAGGTGGTTGATGAAATGTAAGTGAAACTAATCAAAGACAATTTAATTAGTAAAACTAAACACAAAGACAATAAAACAGGAAGTGAGAACCATAACTAAATGTGGGAACAGACACATGAATGAACTTAACATAAGAAAATTGTCACAAGAAGATGTGACAGGAAACTCTAAGGGAACAAATTCAAGAGTCAAACTGAGACTAAACTATAACAAGAACTAAAGTCCAAAATACTCAACATTATGTTTATATAATGAATAAAGGCAGCAAACAAGACACATAATAAACTACTGTAAACTGTGTCATTCAGTAACACAGATCATATTTACAGTGCACATACAGGTATATTTATAATAGAAAGTTTAGTATGGACTAAAAAAGCTCAGAGTCTGTTGGCATCAGAGCCCTTAAAACAGTCACAGCTACTTGAGGAGTTTGGTTAATAACAACTACAACTACAACTAAAACAAACTAATCAAACTGTAGAAAGTAAATCAACCAACTGCAGAGACTGTTTGAGTTTACTGAACTGAGACGCTACATGTTGTAACAGCTGAGATGAAGTAGTTTAATCAAAGCGCTCTGTGAAGGCATCAAATTAAAGATGAATATTTAGCTCTAATAATGTGCTTAAACTAAACAACAGGAATTTTCTTTTTAAAAACATGACAGGTGATGTGTATAACTTTATACCAGATATATTTTTCAAAGGGAAGAAAAAGGAAGTTACTCTATCAAACAAACATTCATCAGCATCAAGGAAAAACAGCACGCGACCTTTCATTAGCAACATACTGTTTCTTTGGTTTGTCCGTGGTGGAAGAGAGGTCACTGGGATGAGTGGGAACTCCAGTGGGAAAGGAGGAAGCTTTCACAGTGATGTAAGTCACACTGTCGCTACCATCATCATCATCATGATCATCATCACCACCACATGACTATAAGTAAACATTATGTGTTATTAAATACATAAACCTGGCAGGAGCTTTAAAATCACAAGCTTCCTGCTAACATCATCTCTGTAAATATCAAAATCATTCCTGGGTTTTATTCTTGGTTTTCTTTGTGAAGCTAATGGAGACGTACGAAACACCATCATCATCTTCATTCTTCACAGTGAAGACAACATAATGACTGCTCAGTAATATGTGGATTTATAACAGGTGAGTTTCACATTTATTTAAGCAAATTCATTTTCAGCTTATACTCATCACATCATGGTTCCTGCCTCTTCTCTGTTGACCTAAACATAACACTTTGCACTGGTAGTAGTGTGTGATCTTACCGTCTCCTGACTGGTTCCTGGACCAGGCTCAGTGTCTGCAGGGTTTAAACTCAGTCACTGCAAAACTTTTGTGACCAAAGTAGTCATCAGAGTCATCTCGCAAGAAAAAGCATCAGCTGCAAATGAAAAATAAAGATGTAACACTTGTGATAATAATGCAGTTTATTAATTGAATGTGTTTTCTATGTACACTTACCTTTAAACTGAAGCATCGGTATCAGTAATGAAGACATTTGTATCCATGTGAATGCAGCCATCGTGCTTTCAGTGTAATCTCACTTTGACCAATGAGACAGTCTCAGAGATGAATACAGCATCAACTTCCTGCTCACTTCCTCATAGTGACATCACTGCTTATGCTGAATGAATTCAGTTCATTACTTTTAAGCTTCCTTACTTCCTTCACTCTCTTGACATGGATATTAAATGAGTGAAAAAAACACATCAAAATGCTTTAGGTTGATATTTAGTGCATTTTGCAGACTCCCTTATAACGCCTTTAAAGGACTGTACAACAGTGGAAAATAATCAATAATAGAATAGAGGAAGTTAAATGTGTGAAGATAATTAGTTGACATGTGTCTATTATTGCAGCTCTTGTTGACAGTTTATTTTTGAAAACAGTTTTCATGGTGATGCTTGTCCACACGTGAAAGAGATCAAAACTCTTTACACCATTGCAGATCACTTTGTTTTATTTGTTCATTTTAATAGGTTTACCCTGCCTCTCGCCCTATTTTGTTTTTTTTCTCTTTATTTTTAGTTCATTCTTATTATAATACAGGCAACACAAAGAGAAGTAGTTGCAGAAACTACTGAAGTTGTAATATGGAGGATAACATCTGTCTGTATTTATCTTTTGAACTGAGTTCAAAGCTCAAGAAGTACAAAGGAGGAGAGATAAAAATTAAATATAGAGATGAAAAAATTAAAACAACCAGTGATTTTGATCTGTGTTGCATTTAATTGTAAAATTAAAAATCAGAAACTGGAGCTTTAAGAAAAAGAAAAGAAAAAGGTGTGAATCTTAATCTGTGCTCAATTATTCTTAATGCAGCTGTAGTTTCATAATAATTTCAGTTTGAAGCATTCAGTTTTTGGAACCAAGCTCGATTTTTTTTTCCTGATTTTTGTGAACGGATAAACGGATGTGATCACTATACTGATTATGCAGACTTACAGAAATAGTCAAATATTTCTGTTTTATCTCAGACACACAGTTACACGCTGCTCTGACTCAGTTTACTCTGAAAGTATTTCTTTGCCTTCTCAGATGAAGCCCCAGCTCTGCTAACAAGCACTCAAACTGACTCACTGACATCCTGGAATGTGTGAATATGATGCAGCTTCGAGTTGTGGATAAAAACCACGAAAATCTCCCTGCTGCTGCCTGCGTGTGAGAACTGGATGAACCCAGACTCTCCATTTCTTCCTTTTGTTGTTTAAAAACATGCAGACTAGCTCATCATCACTTCATTTTTTTCACGTTGCTTTTTTTAAGATGACTTTTTCGCAACGACCTATCGTGTTTGGTGTGTAATGTAATACTGTCATAGATAATGATGAGAATATGTTTAAGGCATTTAAATTTAAAAAATTAAGGAATGGGAAGATTTAGATCTACTAATGTGCTTAAGAAAACAACAAGTTATTTACTTAAAAACATCTCACATGACTTAATTCAGCAGTTAAATAAACTACCTTGTCTGTACTGACTTGAGTTAAACTTACAAAAAAGTGTTTGCTGCATGGTGGTTATCTATATACTAAACACAATATTACATATTACTTTAAAAAAAATGAAAAGAAAGTTACTCTACAATCGAAACATTAATGCAGCATCAAGAAAAACAACATGCAACCTTTCATGATCAACATACTATGTCTTTGGTTTGTTGATGGTGGAATAGAGGTCGCTGGAATCAGTGGAAACTCCAGCAGGTGGAGAGAAAGTCTTCACAGTGCTGTAGGTCACAGTCTCACCATCATCATCGACACGGGGCTGTAAGAAAACATCGCAAAATTTTCTTAAAGACGAGACCTTTGAAAAGTCTGAACTTACTACTGACATTATTTCTATGAATATCTAAATCTTACCCGGTCTTTACTCTTGGTTTTCTTTGTGAAGCTGATGGAGGCGTAGGAAACTTCATCATCGGCTTCAGCCTGCACAGTGAAGACAACATTATGACTGCTCAGTAATATAAATTTAACCTGAAGAAAACTTAAATGACTACAGGAGGAACTGATGTAAGTTATTTGCCAGCTGAAGTTATATCACTGGTTTTTCCCTTTATCCTTTTCACTTTATGAACTGAATTAAAAACTAAAGGTATAAAATGATTCTGGTAAGGAGCAAAAAAAGGGCATTTGAGTATTTGAAGATTTGAACTCACAGTGTTGTCGCTCTGTTGTGTTTTGTTTTCTGAAGAAGGAAAAACAATTCTTTAACTTCCCCATTAAAAATCAATGTTTTTTTCTGTTTTTAATAATCATAAGCTACAGAAATGAAAAACAAAACTGTATTTAACCAGATATTTATTTTAAATATTAAAACTTTCTTATTTCCATTTATGATCAACTTTAATCTGTGAGTCTTCTCACCTTTAGTTTTCTTCCATATGATGATCACCACAACAACTAACAGTGCTGCTAAACCCACAGGAACAATGATAAACCATGACTGAACTGAAAACATTAGTAATATATGTTAAACATAATCCTGAATTTTCCCACAAAGATTCAACTGTCAGTCTGACATTCAGAGAGAAATTCAGTCACTACCTGCTGATGGATTATTTGATGTCTCTTCTGACGTTGTTGTTGTTGTGGATTTTTTTGTCGATGATGTTTTTGTGGTGAACTTCACTGTTGTTGATTTTGTTGTTACCGGCTCTTCACACAAAGAAATACAATAACAACATTAAAGACACCAACAGTAAGAAAAGACTTGAAAGTAAGTGAACAACAACAGAGAGGAAACAGTGGTGAGATGTTTAACAGTCTAACAAGTCTCATTTTTGATGATGTCTCATGTCTGAGGATATGTTCTCTTTATCTTCATACAGCCACTCAACTGTGAGTCTACAGTGTTCATATGTCAACACAGAGCTGTTCAAGATGCTTTATCATTGTTCTCATGTACATACACTGGTGAAGATGGAGATATTGTAAGAGAAAAGCAACAATAGAAAAATGAACTTCATCACTGTGATCATAATTATTGTGATGTTTCAGTTTGTTGTTCTAACAGGACAGTTTGAGCTGAAAACATTAAGATGTAAATACTCACTGTTACTAACAGACAGATCAATCGTAAAGTCTGAATATTATTGTGATCCTGTTGCTGTTTTGAACTGTCTGCAGGTGTAACGACCAACATCCTGATCTGTGACATTCTTTATAACCAGAGAACAGTCTGCAGAAAGACTCAGTCTGTCTGATTTAGGTTTGGCTTCTTTAATCTGGTTAAGTTCAAAGAGTGATACTGAGCTGCTTGAATCACTGAAGATCCAGGTAGTACTGCTACAGTTATGCTGACCTTGTATCACATTTTTACAAGGCAGAGTAACATCATGTCCACGTCCAGCTGTGACAGTTTGAACAGTTTGATGTTGCTCAGTTGTTCCTGTTGAGAAAAAGAGAGAGAGAAATGTGAAACATCAAACATGTTATGAATATGAGTGTTATGTTTATAATGTAACATTTATTTTAAATACCACATAGGTTTATGATTCAACTTTAGTTTCCAAGAGTCAGCTCAAGTCAAAAAGTGAATCATGGCTGTCTCAGTTAAAGGAAGAAGAAATAACACTTGTGATAATAATGCAGTTTATTAATTGAATGTGTTTCTATGTACACTTACCTTTAAACTGAAGCATCAGTATCAGTAATGAAGACATTTGAATCCATGTGAATGCAGCCATCGTGCTTCTCTGTCTCTCTCAGTCTCTGTTCTTGCTCTCACGTTCACAAATGAGACAGTCTCAGAGATGAACACAGCATCAACTTCCTGCTCACTTCCTCATAGTGACATCACTCCTTTTCTCTCCTCTTACTGAATCTGTATGATACAGATCTGAAGACATCTGCATCTGCCCCTCTGTCTTAATGTACTTGTGCTAAATCCTTTTCAACATTTAACAACTTTTATATTTAATCTATTTTGCAAACTCCCCTGTTTTCCCTTTAAAGGGACTGTTCAACAGTGGAAAACGTGTTGATCAATAATAGAAAAGAGGAAGTTAAATGTGTGAAGTCTGTTAGATGAGGTAAGTGTTTACATTAATGCAGCTCTTCTGTACGTTGGGTTTGTTATTAGAAAATAGGTTTATGGTGATGTTTGTCTGCAAACATGAAATCGTTGATTACTCAAATTATTTACACACTAGAATCTGAGTCTTAATGATTGCAATGAAACACTGACACTGCCACAGTGAGCGCTGTTAGCAGCTTGATAAGAACACAGATCAGATGTGTTAGTGATCTGAGACCTGTTTGTTCCTCTTTGAACCTCTGAAGTCATTCATTCTGAGAAGTGAAGGGGAAGTGTTTTGGTGAGAATGTGGGTCCAACAGCAGCAGAGCTCTGGAGGTTTCATGATGACCAGATGAACCTCTGACAGATAAATGGTTAACACACTGATGAGTGTGAGAATATACTATGTTGAGGTTTTCACACAATTCTAAACATATATTAGATCATTTTATCTTGTTTTTTTAATGCTGTCTGAGTATAATTTGCAATCATATAACAGCTGAAATGTAAGGAGAGCCATTCATGCATTATTTAAGAAAAGGGTCAGTACAAACAAAACTGTTCAAACATTAATTAAATATTTAAAATTGAAGATGAAAGAACAGGAAGGATAACTGGAGAGAACATTAAATGCTAGTTGATACTGGGCTCTGAGGTCTCAGACAGACTGCAAAAAATGAAATAAAAAAAAACATACTATGTAATAAAACATCAGTTACTGTCACTGATGTCCTCTCCCAGCTCAATAACCGAGATACAGCAGATATTATCCATCATAAAAGATAAAATAGGGAATGTGCAGCACATGTCACCAGTGCTAACATTTAGGAAAAAGATAAGATAAGATAAGATAAGATAAGATAAGATAAGATAACCTTTATTAGTCCCACGTGTGGGAAATTTGTTTTGTTACAGCAGTGGACAGTGCAAAGTTACATAGAAAAATTAGAAGAAAAAAAACCACTGGAATAAGATATCAATAAGATACTGTGCAGAACTGTACATAATAGAATAGAATAAAATAAAATACTACATACAATAGAATAAAATAGAATAGAAATGCTATATACAATTGAGTATAATACAATGATGCCAGAAAAGAGTAACGCACAAAAACAACCAACAAAACCCATTAAAATTTATTGGTGGTCCCATTGAACATTTTCTTTCCTGTCTCTTTTTTGGTATGTATTGTTTCTGAAGGGGAAGTGGTTTGGTGAGGATATGCAGAGCTCTGGAGGTTTAACCCTCTAATGCTGACCACATACATATCATGCACTTCTTCTTTCTGTGTACTTCTCATGAAGACAGCTGGTGACAAATGTCTGTTTGCTGTTTTTTTTTCTTGAATTCACTGTCCTTAAGAATTTAAGAAACTGGGGGGAAAGAACCATAAAGTTTGGTGTACAAACAGTGAGTAATCATAAATTTCCTAATGAAACTGGAAAAGAAAACAGTTTACTTATACTTCACACTTTGTACTTACTACTACATGTCAGCCTAATGAAAAGTCTAACATTTACACAGTTCTGTTTTTAGTGCTAATTGCTCCAGAATTAAACAGTCATAGGGAGATCACTATTGTGATCGTTTATAATGTTAATATTAGTGAAGTGTTTCATTAATTCATTTATATGAACGTGCAGAATATTTTCATTTATCTAACACTGTTAGATAAATGTGAGTCTGAACATTTGCTGTGTCACCTGCTAACCATGCTGTTCCATCACATACTTTGTCTGTGCATAGACCAAAGTGTACTTTTACCCATACACTTATGTCACTGTATTGACTCCAATAATCACAGGATATCATTGAAAGCACTGCTGCAGTGTTGGTATATTTATAGCAAAAAGTTTAGCATGCATTCAAAAGCTCAGATTCTGCTTACTGTACCATGAAGGTGGAAAGCAGGTCAGCACGGCATAGTAAGACATCATCACCAGAGCCCTGAAACAGTAACTACTATTTAAGGATTCTGGTTAACATTGAAATTAATCCCACAAACTAGGCATGTGCAATCAGACATGTTATTTTCACTAGTACACTATTTGTAACGTTGTGTTTTGTGTTGGTTTAGTTTTTTGTTTACTTGTTTTTATATTCTACTTAAAAAAAATTAAAAAATGACCTAAATCGATTTAAGAAACCTTAAGGTGAATATTAATGTAATAATATTCAATGTTATAATGTTCACCTTGTTCAAAGTAATCCACTGAATCTATGAGCACATGCAGTGGTATGAAAAAGTAATCCTGCAGTCTTTGTATTCTCAAGTAAACATAATCAGACTTAATGTTTGACTCAGAGTTACCAAAACTAATAAGTGAACTGAAAAAATATCTATCTATCTATCTATCTATCTATCTATCTATCTATCTATCTATCTATCTATATAGTTAAAAAACTTAGCATGACTAACATCCTATTTCCTTGCGTAATTGATGGTGGAGTAGAGGTTGTTGGGATCAGTGGAAACTCCAGCAGGTGAAGAGGAAGCTTTCACAGTGCTGTAGGTCACAGTGTCACCTTCATCACCATCACCACGGGACTTTAAGAAAATAATACAAAAACGTCTTAAAGACATAACCTGACAGGAGCTTTGAAAATCATGAAGTTATTACTAACACCATCTCTATGAATATCAAATTCTTACCCTGGATTTATTCTTGGTCTTCTTGGTGAAGCTGATGGAGACGTAGGAAACACCATCATCAGCATATGCCTGCACAGTGAATACAACACAATGACTGCTCAGTAAAATGTGGATTTATAACGAGTTTGTTTCACATCTGTTTAAGTAAGTTCAGCGTCAGGTCCTCATCACATCATAGTTTCTGCTCTTCTCTGTTGAAACTAACTTTGCACTGGGAGTAGTGTGTGATCTCACCGTGTCCTGACTGGATCCTGGACCAGACTGAGTATCTGCAGGATTTAAGCTCAGTCCCTGAAAAAATACAGTTTTATTTTTAAAATCTGCTCAATGTAAACAACAAATTTAATCTAAAGAATATTTAATCAATTAATTCAACGTATTTCCCAGTCCTTGTTTCTTCCTTTGAACCTTTATGTCACTGAACTTATCGCTAAAGATCATTTCACTAGCTGGGCCCACGCCCTCATTTTAGGTTTGACAGCGTTTTAGTGGTTTTGGGAAGGCCTCGAAGGGGACTGGCAGTGGCTCCCAGGCCTGACAGATCCCAATGTATGAAACACAAGTAAAGAAGTTAAAGAATTGAAAAGGGGAGGGTGGGTGGGGCACGTAAATGAGAATGAGCAGCTTGTAGAACTGAGGGAACCTATATACATGAGAACCAGAAGGAGCGTGTTTGGAGGCGTGGTCCCGCTCCTGAAATTCCGATATTTAATCTCCAATTATAGGCTCAGTCTGGTATGAAACTATAGAGTTAATAGATGATGATATAAATGACATGGCTGAATTTGAACTCACCGTGTTGTTGCCACATTGTGTTTTGTTTTCTGAAAAGAGGAAAAAAGATGTTTACTTATGAGTCAACTTATCATAAACTTTACTCTGTGATCGTTTTCACCTTTAATTTTCTTCCATCTGATGATCACCACAACAATGATGAACAGTGTTACTAAACCCACAGGAACGATGATAAAACCTGACCGAACTGGAGAGATTATTAAAACATGTTAAACATTGAATTTTTCCACACATAGTCACCTTGTTGTCTAACAACAAGACAAGCAAAAAGAGAGATTCAGTCTCTACCTTCTGATGTTTTTACTTCCTCTTTTGTTGTCCATATGTTTGTTATTTTCCCAGTTGGTTTAATTGTTGATGTTGTGGATTTTGTTGTTGACGAGGTTTTTGTGGTGAACTCCACTGTTGTTGATTTAGTCGTTTTCACATCTTCACACAAAGAAATGCAATAATAACATTAAAGACACTAACAGTAAGAAAAGTAAGTGAACAACAACAGAGAGGAAACAGTGGTGAGATGTTTAACAGTCTAACAAGTCTCATTTTTGATGATGTCTCATGTCTGAGGATATGTTCTCTTTATCTTCATACAGCCACTCAACTGTGAGTCTACAGTGTTCATATGTCAACACAGAGCTGTTCAAGATGCTTTATCATTGTTTTCATGTACATACACTGGTGAAGATGGAGATATTGTAAGAGAAAAGCAACAATAGAAAAATGAACTTCATCACTGTGATCATAATTATTGTGGTGTTTCAGTTTGTTGTTCTAACAGGACAGTTTGAGCTGAAAACATTAAGATGTAAATACTCACTGTTATTAACAGACAGATCAATCTCAAAGTCTGGACCTTCTTGTGATCCTGTTGCATTTTTGTACTGTCTGCAGGTGTAACGACCAACATCCTGATCTGTGACCTTCTTTATAACCAGAGAACAGTCTGCAGAAAGACTCAGTCTGTCTGATTCAGGTTTGGCTTCTTTATTCTGCCCAAGTTCAAAGAGTTCTACTGAGCTGCTTGAATCACTGAAGATCCAGGTAGTACTGATACAGTTATGCTGACCTTGTATCACATTTTTACAAGGCAGAGTAACATCATGTCCACGTCCAGCTGTGACAGTTTGAACAGTTTGATGTTGCTCAGTTGTTCCTGTTGAGAAAAAGAGAGAGAAAAGTGAAACATCAAAAATGTTATGAATATGAGTGTTATGTTTATAATGTGAAGTTTTTTTTAAATACAACACAAGTTTAAGTTTCAGCTTTAGTTTCCAAGAATCAGCTCAAGTCACAAACGTTAATCATGACTGTCTCAGTTAAAGGAAGAATAAAGAAGTAACACCTGTGATAATAATGCAGTTTATTAATTGAATGTGTTTCTATGTACACTTACCTTTAAACTGAAGCATCAGTATCAGTAATGAAGACATTTGAATCCATGTGAATGCAGCCATCGTGCTTCTCTGTCTCTCTCAGTCTCTGTTCTTGCTTTCACGTTCACAAATGAGACAGTCTCAGAGATGAACACAGCATCAACTTCCTGCTCACTTCCTCATAGTGACATCACTCCTTTCCTCTTGCTGAATTAATTCAGTTCATTCAGCTTTTAGGCATCGCTATCTGCCCCTCTGTCTCAATGTAGATATCAAATTTTAACATTTAATAACTTTTATATTTAATTTATTTTGCAAACTCCCCTGTTTTCCCTTTTCAAGGACTGTTCAACAGTGGAAAATGTGTTGATCAATAAAAGAATACAGGAAGTTAAATGTGTGAAGACTGTTAGATGAGGTAAGTGTTTACATTAATGCAGCTCTTCTGTACGTTGGGTTTGTTATTAGAAAATAGGTTTATGATGATGTTTGTCTGCACACATGAAATAGTTGATTACTCAAATTATTTACACACTAGAATCTGAGTCTTAATGATTGCAATGAAACATTGACACTGCCACAGTGAGCGCTGTTGGCAGCTCGATAAGAACACAGGTCAGATGTGATAGTGGTCTGAGAGTGTTTGTTCCTCTTTGAACCTCTGAAGTTGTTCTTTCTGAGAAGTGAAGGGGAAGTGTTTTGGTGAGAATGTGGGTACAACAGCAGCAGAGCTCTGGAGGTTTCATGATGACCAGATGAACCTCTGACAGATAAATGGTTAACACACTGATGAATGTGACACTAAACTGTCTTTAGGATTCACAGCAGTTTCTACACACAGCAGGTCTTTATACCTTTTTTAATGTTGTGTAAGTATAATTCAGAAGAATAATATTAAGAATGAAAGCAGATGTTTGCACATGTTTGGAAATGTTATAATACAAGTTCAGTACAAACAGAGCTGTTCAAACCAGCAGAGTAAAAGTTTAATACTGAATATGAAAGAACAGGAAGTCAAACTGGAGACAATAATAGATGGTAGATTGTACTGTGGTCTGTGGTGGATGGATCAGGTGTGTGTGAGGTGTGAGATGGAGAGAGTTCAGAAACACACAAAGTTCTTCACAAACATATTTACATTTATTCTTATTATTGTACAGCAAAAAAAGCAATAGTTAGAAACTGAAGTTATAATTTGGATCATTATATCTGTTTCTGCTTGTAAATCTCATTAAAACTCACCTCAGGAATAAAAATAAAGTAAGAAGACTAACAATCAAATAAATAACACAAAATTTAAACAGCAATAAATAACCTGTCATTTTTAACTCAGTGGGTTACCTTTAATAAAAATCATCAACAGCAAATTTAAACAAACAAAAGATTGTTTATCATAATTAAATAAAGGATAAATAATTGCTGTATGGTATTTTACTTTTTAGATAAATCTAAATGTACATGAAAAAGTTTTTAGCTAAATATGAGATAAAATCAAAATGTAGTTTTTGTTTCCTTTTTTTAAACCTGTCTTGTCCGACAGCTTTCACAATCAGAAACATGATCTGAATGCTCTGTTGTGCCAACACATTTGCTTTGCCAAGAGTAGCTATATGAATTTTGTATAGGTTTCTTATCTTAGTCTTTCTTTTTATTCTATTTGATTTATTCATTTTCATTGTTATTCACATTAACTTATGTGTAATTGATCAATACCAGAGCTGACAGGTAGGGAGAGGTAAGAAGGGGTAGAGAGGAGAAAGGGAAAAAAGAAAAAAAAGAAAAAATTGAGAGAAGACAAAATCAAAAGGACACAGCACACATAGTTCAACTCAACAGATCACCACCTGTTGCACCTGTAAGAAAAACATATAGAAAAAACAAACAGCACCTCAGAAAAATGCACAATCTTGCATGTGTGTGTGTGAAAGAGAAACACAGAGTTTAGTTGGGCCCTCCACAGCACCCCAAGAATACTGCAGACACAAGCCCAAACATCCAGATGACAACCGTGTACTGACACAAGTAGAAGGAGGAAAGAATGACAAGGGAGGCCCAGAAAGAGCTCGCATGGCGAACGTTTAAGAGCCAGAACCATCCCAGCATGAGCTCAGAACTGTTCTCATGGCCAATGACAGGAAGGGAGTGGTAGGGAGGAGCAACCCTCACCTTCTATAATCATGTCCCACAGGTGTCAAGGCTCAGCAAGTCTCAGACTTAGACCCAGTCACACACAGACACACAGTGTTTTCAACAGCAGTGGGCTAATTTATGTGATGAGATGATGTTTGAGTTGTTGATCAGTGGAGTCTGACAGAAGCAGAAGAGTCTCCAATATTTTCATAGTTCACTCCATCTTCACCCTCATCATTAAGCTCCTGTGGAAAACAACACAACACACTTTAGATTCTCTCTGATATTGTCACGTCTGATGAGGCAGACGGCATGAAGAGGAGAGAATATGGACCCAAATGCAGACACAGAGATGCAGGAGAATGTTTAACAAAAAGCGAGCCTTCACTGCAAAAAACACCAAAACAAAAGTCGATCGGAGATTGTGAAAAACTAACAGAAACCTAAACTGGGAAAAACTAGAAACAAATATAAAGAATCTAAACCCGAGGCAAAAGCCTGAATATGAAACATGAAAATCTGAGACGAGGGCCAATGAGAACAGAAATAGCAGAAGGAGAAACACAGACGACCCAGCAACAAACAGAGGAACACAAAGGTAACGAAGGAATGAGACACAGGAGGAAAACACAGCTGGAGAAACCACACGCAACGAGACCCGGAAGAAGGAAAACGGAAAAAACTAACATGGCACACAAGACTGTCAAAGTCAAACAAGAAGACACGGACTTTACACTGAAACAAGGAGACATGACTGACAGGGGAGACAAAGGGAACATGGATCACAGGAAGAGCGCAGAAACCAAGAGACTAAAAATTCTAAATAATAATGAAAAAAAAGACTATTAATAATTCAAAACACAAAACACTGGGTCACCCCCACAGGACCGTGACAGATATTCATACTTATGTTTTCACTCCTGTGATTTTCTTTAGATTCCTTATGATTACAGTTAAGTTTCAGTTGAACATGGTCAGCACAGGATATCCTTATCTTTCATTATGTTCTATCATTGTATATCAACCGTGTCAAACAGGAACAGATACCACAAAGAGATTTTGCTGTATAAAGTTAGAGAGGACTATTGAGTGTTCAAACTCACAGCGGTTTTTTCCATTTCTGTTTTGTTTCCTGAAAAGACAAAATAATAATAAAAAAAGAGTAGAGTAAACAGTTAAACTCGAAGCTTTTTATGTGTAAAAGTCTCATCTGTGAATTTTCTCACCGTTACATTTTATCCACATGTTGAATGTAACAGGAGATATTACGAGAGCTGCTAAACCCACAGGAACGATGATAAACCCTGAATGAACTGGAGAGATTATTAAAACATGTTAAACATGATACTGAATTTCTCCACACATAGTCAAGTCTCAGTCTGACATCCAGACTTCGAAAAAAAGAGAGATTCAGTCTCTACCTCCAGATGGAATATTTGATGCTGTTGTCAGTGTCCCTGCTGATGTCTTTAATTCCTCTCTTGTTGTCCATGTGTTTATTTTCACGGTTGGTTTAATTGTTGATGTTGTTGATTTTGTTGTTTTCACATCTTCACCTAATGAAATACAATAACAACATTAAAGACACTAACAGTAAGAAAAGACTTCAAATTTCTGTTCAGTACAAAAGCCAAAGATTTCAAATCTAATAAATACAGTCGGTTTTCTAACATGTAGAGATGACGGTTGATGTGTTTTTGGACTGTGGAGTTTCTGGCTGCAGTATTTATTTAAAAATACAAAATCAAATATTCTAAATAAACACCAGCAATGAAAATGTTAATAATCAACTAAATGTGTTCAAAAATATATTAGTAATAAAATTTCATTTTATCTTTCATAGAAGCTAAACAGTCGATACAGATTTTAAAAAAACAGAGTCACTACCGTCTGGTTGATTTGATGTTGTTGTCAGCGATGTCTTTACTTCCTCTTTTGTTGTCAATGTGTTTATTTTCACGGTTGGTTTAATTGTTGATGTTGTTGATTTTGTTGTTTTCACATCTTCACCTAAAGAAATGCAATAACAACATTAAAGACACCAACAGTAAGAAAAGACTTGAAAGTAAGTGAACAACAACAGAGAGGAAACAGTGGTGAGATGTTTAACAGTCTAACAAGTCTCATTTTTGATGATGGCTCATGTCTGAGGATATGTTCTCTTTATCTTCATACAGCCACTCAACTGTGAGTCTACAGTGTTCATATGTCAACACAGAGCTGTTCAAGATGCTTTATCATTGTTCTCATGTACATACACTGGTGAAGATGGAGATATTGTAAGAGAAAAGCAACAATAGAAAAATGAACTTCATCACTGTGATCATAATTATTGTGGTGTTTCAGTTTGTTGTTCTAACAGGACAGTTTGAGCTGAAAACATTAAGATGTAAATACTCACCGTTAATAACAGACAGATCAATCATAAAGTCTGGACCTTCTTGTGATCCTGTTGCTGTTTTGAACTGTCTGCAGGTGTAACGACCAACATCCTGATCTGTGACCTTCTTTATAACCAGAGAACAGTCTGCAGAAAGACTCAGTCTGTCTGATTTAGGTTTGACTTCTTTATTCTGCCCAAATTCAAAGAGTGTTACTGAGCTGCTTGAATCACTGAAGATCCAGTGAGTACTGATACAGTTATGCTGACCTTGTATCACATTTTTACAAGGCAGAGTAACATCATGTCCACGTCCAGCTGAGACAGTTTGATGTTGCTCAGTTGTTCCTGTTGAGAAAAACAGAAAAAAAATGTGAAATATCAAATATGTTATGAATATCAGTGTTATGTTTATAATGTCACATTTATTTTAAATACCACATAGGTTTATCATTCAGCTTTAGTTTCCAAGAGTCAGCTCAAGTCAAAAAGTACATCATGACTGTCTCAGTTAAAGGAAGAATAAAGAAGTAACACTTGTGATAATAATGCAGTTTATTAATTGAATGTGTTTCTATGTACACTTACCTTTAAACTGAAGCATCAGTATCAGTAATGAAGACATTTGAATCCATGTGAATGCAGCCATCGTGCTTCTCTGTCTCTCTCAGTCTCTGTTCTTGCTCTCACGTTCACAAATGAGACAGTCTCAGAGATGAATACAGCATCAACTTCCTGCTCACTTCCTCATAGTGACATCACTCCTTTTTTCTCCTGTTACTGAATTAATCCAGTTCATAGTGTTTAAGCATCTGTATCTGTATCTTCCTCTCTCTTAATGTTGATATCAAATGATTAAAAGTGTTTTAAATATTTAAGACCTTTTATATTTAATCTTTAATTATATATATATATATATTTACATTTCATAGTTACCAAGTTCAATTTGTAGCATTCTAGCAGCAGCTAGATAAGAACACAGATGAGATGTGTTAGTGGTCAGAGACCTGCTGCTTCCTCATTGCACCTCTGAAGTCATTTATTTCTGAGAAGTGAAGGGGAAGTCTGAGAATGTGGGTACAACAGCAGCTCTGGAGCTTTCATGATGACCAGATGAACCTAAAACAGATAAATGGTTAACACATCGATGAGGATTAGACTGACGTGTCTTTAGGTTTACCATCATTTTCAACACATAGCAGATCATTTTATCTTGTTTTTTTGATGTAATTTGAATTAATAGGCACTAATGCTGCTGCAAAACAAGCAATAATATTATTACATATATTTTCTGTTTATCTTTGGTTCAGTGTTATTATCATACAGCCAATACAAAGTGACATAATTAAAGAGAAAATTAAAAAAAATTGTAATATGGAGTATAAGATCAGTTACTGTCACTTTTACACACATTTAGTAGTAATCTCTCCACAGTTAAACCATCACTGTGGGAAGATCACTACTGTCATGGTTCATGTGTTTGTATTAATCCTAATATAGTGCAGTGTTAATTTATTTATATCAGCAAGTAAAACACTTCCATTGGTGTGTCATGTGTGGGTCTGTACATTTAATATGTCACCTGACAACAATGCTGTCATTTCCTGTTTCTTTTAAAAGAGTGATTTAAAAACCTTTTAAATAGATTTAATGAGTAAATATGCACTTGTGATGGACCGAGTTGAAAAACAGGAGGAGTCCCAGGAATTATTAGAAAAAATATAATTTCCATTTATTTAACCCCCACAAATTATATTTACAAAAGTAATAAATGTTGAGCTCATAAAAGAGGTCAAAGAAACAAAACTGAACTCGGGCAAAGACTACAAACTTAACAAACCAAATGACTGCTCAAACAAACATAATTGACCTAAACATGAAATGACACACAGGGGTATATATAATGGCTGATCAGACCATTGTGACACATGAGGGGTGACAAACAAACACAATCATAAATCACAAAACAATGCAGTACATTCTAATTTGTTAATAAAGTAAACACTAAAGAAGAAAATCAAAACCATCAAACCCTAAACCCAAATATTTAATTAAATACAAATACTTTGTTTTTAAAGTAAAGAAAACATATTCTCCCCTTTAGCAGGAAGTGGTGGTGTGGTCCAATTATCCCTCTTTTGCATATAATGGTTTCAAACCCTGGCTACCATCTTTTGTCCAGCAACTCCCAGGGATGATGGCGGTAAGAAAGAAAAAGACAAAGGTTAGTCAAAAATCAAAATAATGAAGTGGTGTGAATACATAAGTAAACTAAATGTGCGCGCTTACAAATAGAACAAATGTATCCCAATCAATAAAGTTATTGGAAACTAAAGTGTGTTACTATGTTCAAATGAAAATACAAGAGTTACTGACTTTAGAGTGTGGCCACGGGTTTGGCCATCACAGTACTAGACCTCATATCACTGGCCAAAATCTGTAGATGACACTTACAGAACTAAACTAGAAGCAGGTTCTCTCCAGTAAGTTTCTGCGCGACTGTGGTTGTTTCAGGTTTACTCAAAACTTTTTGTTTATGATTTAAATTTTTCCTCACACCCCCTTTTTAGTACTTTTAGCAATTACTAAATAGTTGCATTTACCTGAAGAAAAAAGTAATTATGTTCATATTTCTGGACGGAAATGAACACAAAAGACGGACTGACTCGTTAAAAAGTCTTTATTTCTACTGATGAAATGTCCAAAATACAAAGTCCACTAAAAGAATAAACAGAGTTCAAAACCAACTGTGAAATCACAGGCAAGATAAGAAACATTAAGGTAAAGAGTGAAAGAAAGACAACACTACTTATAAACGAGAGTATCATAATTACAGGAAGTGAACACGGCTGGTTGATGAAATGTAAGTGAAACTAATCAAAGACAATTTAATTAGTAAAACTAAACACAAAGACAATAAAACAGGAAGTGAGAACCATAACTAAATGTGGGAACAGACACATGAATGAACCTAACATAAGAAAATTGGCACAAGAAGATGTGACAGGAAACTCTAAGGGAACAAATTCAAGAGTAAAACTGAGACTAAACTATAACAAGAACTAAAGTCCAAAATACTCAATATTATGTTTATATAATGAATAAAGGCAGCAAACAAGACACATAATAAACTACTGTAAACTGTGTCATTCAGTAACACAGATCATATTTACAGTGCACATACAGGTATATTTATACTAGAAAGTTTAGTATGGACTAAAAAAGCTCAGACTGTTGACATCAGAGCCCTTAAAACAGTCACTGCTACTTGAGGAGTTTGGTTAATAACAACTACAACTACAGCTAAAACAAACTAATCAAACTGTAGAAAGTAAATCAACCAACTGCAGAGACTGTTTGAGTTTACTTAACTGAGACGCTACATGTTGTAACAGCTGAGATGAAGTTTAATTAAAGCGCTCTGTGAAGGCATCAAATTAAAGATGAATATTTAGCTCTAATAATGTGCTTAAACT
This sequence comes from Oreochromis niloticus, assembly GCF_001858045.2. Taxonomy (NCBI): domain Eukaryota; kingdom Metazoa; phylum Chordata; class Actinopteri; order Cichliformes; family Cichlidae; genus Oreochromis; species Oreochromis niloticus. The sequence goes on from NC_031980.2 coordinate 21,358,958, forward strand.
AAACAACAGTAATTTTCTTTTTTAAAAACATGACGGTGATGTGTATAACTTTATACCAAATAAATTTTTCAAAGGGAAGAAAAAGGAAGTTACTCTATCAAACAAACATTCATCAGCATCAAGGAAAAACAGCACGCGACCTTTCATTAGCAACATACTGTTTCTTTGGTTTGTCCGTGGTGGAAGAGAGGTCGCTGGGATGAGTGGGAACTCCAGTGGGAAAGGAGGAAGCTTTGACAGTGATGTAAGTCACACTGTCGCCACCATCATCATCATCATCATCATCACCACCAGGAAACTATAAATAAATATTATGTGTTATTAAATACATAAACCTGGCAGGAGCTTTAAAATCACAAGCTTCCTGCTAACATCATCTCTGTAAATATCAAAATCATTCCTGGGTTTTATTCTTGGTTTTCTTTGTGAAGCTAATAGAGACGTACGAAACACCATCATCATCTTCATTCTTCACAGTGAAGACAACATAATGACTGCTCAGTAATATGTGGATTTATAACAGGTGAGTTTCACATTTATTTAAGCAAATTCATTTTCAGCTTATCCTCATCACATCATGGTTCCTGCCTCTTCTCTGTTGACCTAAACATAACACTTTGCACTGGTAGTATGGTGTGATCTTACCGTCTCCTGACTGGTTCCTGGACCAGGCTCAGTGTCTGCAGGGTTTAAACTCAGTCACTGCAAAACTTTTGTGACCAAAGTAGTCATCAGAGTCATCTCGCAAGAAAAAACATCAGCTGCAAATGAAAAATAAAGATGTAACACTTGTGATAATAATGCAGTTTATTAATTGAATGTGTTTCTATGTACACTTACCTTTAAACTGAAGCATCGGTATCAGTAATGAAGACATTTGAATCCATGTGAATGCAGCCATCGTGCTTTCAGTGTAATCTCACTTTGACCAATGAGACAGTCTCAGAGATGAATACAGCATCAACTTCCTGCTCACTTCCTCATAGTGACATCACTCCTTGTGCTGAATGAATTCAGTTCATTACTTTTAAGCTTCCTTACTTCCTTCACTCTCTTGACATGGATATTAAATGAATGAAAAAAACACGTCAAAATGCTTTAGGTTGATATTTAGTGCATTTTGCAGACTCCCTTATAACGCCTTTAAAGGACTGTACAACAGTGGAAAATGATCAATAATAGAATAGAGGAAGTTAAATGTGTGAAGATAATTAGTTGACATGTGTCTATTATTGCAGCTCTTGTTCACGGTTTATTTTTGAAAACAGTTTTCATGGTGATGCTTGTCCACACGTGAAAGAGATCAAAACTCTTTACACCATTGCAGATCACTTTGTTTTATTTGTTCATTTTTAATAGGTTTACCCTGCCTCTCGCCCTATTTTGTTTTTTTTTTCTCTTTATTTTTAGTTCATTCTTATTATAATACAGGCAACACAAAGAGAAGTAGTTGCAGAAAATACTGAAGTTGTAATATGGAGCATAACATCGGTCTGTATTTATCTTTTGAACTGAGCTCAAAGCTCAAGAAGTACAAAGGAGGAGAGATAAAAATTAAAATACATAGATGACAAAATTAAAACAACCAGTGATTTTGATCTGTCTGTTGCATTTAATTGTAAAATTAAAAATCAGAAACTGGAGCTTTAAGAAAAATAAAAGAAAACAAGTGTGAATCTTAATCTGTGCTCAATTATTCTTAATGCAGCTGTAGTTTCATAATAATTTCAGATTGCAGCATTCAGTTTTTTTCCTGATCTTTGGGACCGGAAAAACAGATGCAGTGGGACTGTCAGACCACTGCATCTGACAATGCGCTCGAAGCTCAAAACGCAAATATACTGATTATGCAGAGTAACAGAAATAGTAAAATATTTCTGTTTTACCTCAGACACACAGTTACACGCTGCTCTGACTCAGTTGACTCTGAAATGATTTCATTGCCTTCTCAGATGAAGCCCCAGCTCTGCTAACAAGCGCTCAAACTGCCTCACTGACATCCTGGAATGTGGATGAATATGATGCAGCTCCGAGTTGTGGATAAAACCACGAAATTCTCCCTGCTGCTGCCTGCGTGTGAGAACTGGATGAACCCAGACTCTCCATTTCTTCCATTTGTTGTTTAAAAACATGCAGACGAGCTCATCATCACTTCATTTTTTTCACATTGCATTTTTTAAGATTACTTTTTTGCAACAACCTATCGTGCTTGGTGTGTAATTTAATACTGTCATAGATGATGATGAGAATATGTTTAAGGCATTAAAAAAAATTTAAAATTAAGGAATGGGAAGATTTAGATCTACTAATGTGCTTAAGAAAACAACAGCTAAGTTATTTACTTAAAAACATCTCACATGACTTAATTCAGAAGCTAAATAAACTACCTTGTCTGTACTGACTTGAGTTAAGCTTTCAAAAAAGTGCTTACCTATATATTACACACAAATATTACATTTTAATTTAAAAAATGTAAAGAAATTTACAATTGAAACATTGATGCAGCATCAAGAAAAACAACATGCAGCCTTTCATGACCAACATACTATGTCTTTGGTTTGTTGATGGTGGAATAGAGGTCGCTGGAATCAGCGGAAACTCCAGCACGTGGAGAGAAAGTTTTCACAGTGCTGTAGGTCACAGTCTCACCATCATCATCGGCGCGGGGCTGTAAGAAAACATCGCAAAATTTTCTTAAAGACAAGAACTTTGAAAAGTCTGAACTTACTACTGACATCATTTCTATGAATATCTAAATCTTACCCGGTCTTTACTCTTGGTTTTCTTTGTGAAGCTGATGGAGGCGTAGGAAACTTCATCATCGGCTTCAGCCTGCACAGTGAAGACAACATTATGACTGCTCAGTAATATAAATTTAACCTGAAGAAAACTTAAATGACTACAGGAGGAACTGATTTAACTTATTTGCCAGCTGAAGTTATGTCGCTGGTTTTTCCCTTTATCCTTTTCACTTTATGAACTGAAGTCAAAACTAAAGGTGTAAAATGATTCTGTTATGGAGCAAAAAAAGGGCATTGGAGTATTTGAAGATTTGAACTCACAGTGTTGTCGCTCTGTTGTGTTTTGTTTTCTGAAGAAGGGAAAACAATTCTTTAACTTCCCCATTAAAAATCAATGGGTTTTTTTCTGTTTTTAAAAATCATAATCTACAGAAATGAAAAACAAAACTGTATTCAACCAGATATTTATTTTAAATATTAAAACTTTCTTATTTCCATTTGTGATCAACTTTAATCTGTGAGTCTTCTCACCTTTAGTTTTCTTCCATATGAGGATCACCGCAACTAACAGTGCTGCTAAACTCACAGGAACGATGATAAACCATGACTGATCTGAAAATGTTATTAATATAAGTTAAACATAATCCTGAATTTTCCCACAAAGATTCAACTGTCAGTCTGACATTCACAGAGAAATTCAGTCACTACCTCCTGGATTATTTGATGTCCCTTCTGACGTTGTTGTTGTTGTGGATTTTCTTGTTGATGATGTTTTTGTGGTAAACTCCACTGTTGTTGATTTTGTTGTTGCCGGCTCTTCACACAAAGAAATGCAAAAACAACATTAAAGACACCAACAGTAAAAAAAGACTTGAAAAAGTTAACAACATCTCAACAAATACAGAAAATCTGAAAATGATCAAAAACATTTTGGCTTCAAATTTCTGTTCAGTACAAAAACCAAAGATTTCAAATCTAATAAATACAGTCGGTTTTCTAACATGTAGAGATGACGGTTGATGTGTTTTTGGACTGTGGAGTTTCAGGCTGCAGTATTTATTTAAAAATACAAAATCAAATATTCTAAATAAACACCAGCAATGAAAATGTTAATAATCAACTAAATGTGTTCAAAAATATATTAGTAATAAAATTTCATTTTATCTTTCATAGAACCTAAACTGTCGATACAGATTTTTAAAAAACAGAGTGATTCAGTCACTACCGTCTGGTTGAATATTTGATGTTGTTGTCAGCGATGCCTTTACTTCCTCTTTTGTTGTCCACATATTTGTTATTGTTAATGTTGGTTTAATTGTTGATTTGGTTGTCGTTTTCACATCTTCACACAAAGAAATGCAATAACAACATTAAAGACACCAACAATAAGAAAAGACTTGAAAGTAAGTGAACAACAACAGAGAGGAAACAGTGGTGAGATGTTTAACAGTCTAACAAGTCTCATTTTTGATGATGTCTCATGTCTGAGGATATATTCTCTTTATCTTCATACAGCCACTCAACTGTGAGTCTACAGTGTTCATATGTCAACACAGAGCTGTTCAAGATGCTTTATCATTGTTCTCATGTACATACACTGGTGAAGATGGAGATATTGTAAGAGAAAAGCAACAATAGAAAAATGAACTTCATCACTGTGATCATAATTATTGTGGTGTTTCAGTTTGTTGTTCTAACAGGACAGTTTGAGCTGAAAACATTAAGATGTAAATACTCACTGTTAATAACAGACAGATGAATCATAAAGTCTGGACCTTCTTGTGATCCTGTTGGTGTTTTGAACTGTCTGCAGGTGTAACGACCAACATCCTGATCTGTGACCTTCTTTATAACCAGAGAACAGTCTGCAGAAAGACTCAGTCTGTCTGATTTAGCTTTGACTTGTTTTTTCTGCCCAAGGTTAAAGAGTTCTACTGAGCTGCTTGAATCACTGAAGAGCCAGGTAGTACTGATACAGTTATGCTGACCTTGTATCACATTTTTACAAGGCAGAGTAACATCATGTCCACGTTGATGTTGCTCAGTTGTTCCTGTTGAGAAAAAGAGAGAGAGAAATGTGAAACATCAAATATGTTATGAACATGAGTGTTATGTTTATAATGTGAAGTTTGTTTTAAATACAACACAAGTTTAAGTTTCAACTTTAGTTTCCAAGAGTCAGCTAACGTCAAAAAGTACATCATGACTGTCTCAGTTAAAGGAAGAATAAAGAACACTAGGAACACTTGTGATAATAATGCAGTTTATTAATTGAATGTGTTTCTATGTACACTTACCTTTAAACTGAAGCATCAGTATCAGTAATGAAGACATTTGAATCCATGTGAATGCAGCCATCGTGCTTCTCTGTCTCTCTCAGTCTCTGTTCTTGCTCTCAGAGATGAACACAGCATCAACTTCCTGCTCACTTCCTCATAGTGACATCAGTCTCTTTGTCTCCCCTGTGTCCAGAGGAATTAATTTATTTAAGTCAGCTTGATAACCTCCCTCTCTCTCTTATTGTAGATATTAAATGACTGAACAACTTTTAAACATTTTTACTTTTAGACTTCATGCGATTTGCATGAAAACTTGTCAACCTTTTCGAAGGACTGTACAGAAGTTTAAGATATCTTGATCAAAAATAGGAGAGAGGAAGTTAAAGGTGTGAAGACTGTTAGTAGAGATAAGTGTTTGCAGTACTTTGGCTCTTCTGTGTATATGGTTTATTATTAGAAAATAGTCTCATGATGATGTTTGTAGACACACATGAAAAGAGGTCAAAAGTCAGAAAACTCTTTATGCAACAGAAACTCTGTTGATGTCAACAACAAAACATGGTCACTGCTACAGTGATCATTAGCATTACCATTAGCAGCTATAACCCAGGAGAAATGCATTACTGCCCTGATACAGTGTGGCTCTTCGTTTCTTCTCATAAGTGAGGGGGAAGTGAGAACATGGGTACAACAGCAGCAGAGCTCAGAGTTTAATCCTGAAGATAAAAGAACAGGAAGTCAAACTGGAGACAATAATAACCACCAGCTTGTCCTGTGGTCTGAGGTTCAAGGATGATGTGTGTGAGGTATCAGAGCTCCAAAAATCTAATGATACTGATCACAGTTTTTTTTTCTGTTTATTCATTATTTAGTCTTCTTATCATACAGCCAAAATGAAGAGAAATAGTTATAGAAAACATTAAAATTGTAATCTGGTGAATAACGTTAGTTACTGTTGTCAGGGTTCCTGTCATGGTCTCCGTGTCTCCGTGGCTGACCTAGGTTCCAGGCCACATGTTGTTTTGAGTTTGTCTCTCTCTCTCAGAGAGCTGAAAGCTCAGCTGGGCTCCCGCCCTTGGCCCACACACCTGCTGTGAATCCACCTGATTACCGGGACTCCTGGGCTGCTATTTAAGCTGAGGGCTCAGAAGGCGTCTTTGCTGGATCGTTGAGTTATTCTCGTCAGTACAGCCCCGATAAACTCTGTTTCTTGTGTTGTTTCTCAGTTTATGCTAACCGCGGCTCTCCTGTACATAGGTTCCTGGACTCGTCCTTATCCCTGATCTGCTTCCCTGGCAGCGTGGAGTGGAGTGGAGTGAGAGTGAGAGTGCTGAAGACAAGTACCAAAGAAGCGAATGAGCAGAGCGTGTTTGGACTTTCTTCCCTTTTCCCCAGGACCACTGAATATCCCTGCCCTGTACACTGTATATACTTTCACGTGGTGTGTTTGTAAATAAACTTGTGATTGCAATTCTAGTTCAGCTGGTCTACGCCTGAGTCCGTTTCCGCCTGCGTGACAGTTCCTGGGTCGTTGATCCAGTGTTTTCAGTTTGTTTTTGTTCTCTGAGTATTTTCCACATGTTCACATTTGCTGTTTTATTATGTTATCCATCTGTCTGTGTGCATTATGTTCTGTTCCACTTCCTACGTATCATTAGATTAAGTTCAGCTGTGTACTCACAGGTCTCTAGTCATCATCATTAGCCAGTGTATTTACAGTTTTTCTCGATTGCTTAAACACTATAACCAATCTTGTGAACCCAAATTTCAAAACCATAATGCCACTTTCAAAAAAGCACACCCATTTCCTTGAACTATAAACACTTTGCACCTGCTTTAACACATGAGTCAGATGTGGTGAACTGTTACTGCAAAACTCTACACACAAATTTGTCAGTGCTTACACCATGTGGTCACTTAGAAAGCACTAGCAGTCAATAATGTTAATTCACATCAGCACAGCTTTAGTTCAACTAGCACACAATTAACAAAGTGGAAACACTAGGAGTCAAAATGTATCACACACCAGTAAGAAACTTTAATGGATAAATAAAAGGGCCAAAGTCAACTCATTCAGGTTTGAAACAATGGATCCAAAGACATGAAAAGGAAGAGGTCGAGGAGGAGGAGAAGGTCTAGGACACCAGGGAGGAGTAGGTAGAGATGGAGGAACATAATTGGCCATTGGGCTATTGTAAATGTTCCTGGTCACCGTGGAGAAAATGTCACTATGTGCGCAGCCATCAGCCAACGAGGGCTACTCCACCGCCATGCCATTCTTGGACACTATAACACTATGCTCCTCCTTCCTTTTCTTGATTGTCTGAGACAACATATGTCCAGCAGGACTACAGGGAACCAGCACAGCCAGAGCAGCCTCACTACATTGTTGTTTGGGATAACGTCAGCTTCCATTGTGCTGCTATGGTTCATGACTGGTTTACCAATAACCCAAGGTTGTCTAACATGTTTCTGCCTGCATACTCTCCCTTTCTAAACCCGATAGAGGAGTAATTTGTGGCATGGCGGTGGAAAGTGTGCGACAGAGAACCTTATGTCCATGTGCACCTCTTCCAGGCCGTGGAGAACGCCTGTCTAGACATATCAGTAGATGCATGCCAGGGGTGGATCAGGCATGCAAGAGGATTTTAACCCCGCTGCCTGGCTAGCGCCAATATACCCTGTGATGTGGATGAGATTCTCTGGCCTGACTCAGACCAAAGACAGGATGCTGAGGTGGAATAATGTTTCTGGTGTGTGTTGTACTGTATGCTACATGAATAAGAATGTGCCACTGTGTATACATTGGTTGCGTCTTTTGTGTTCATCACGTGAAAAGGTTTTTGAGGGGAAGAACCACAAGCAACATAACTTGCCAGTTTTGTAAATGTTGTTTTACATTTATTGCACCAATGTGTACGACTATGGTGTCGTGTGTGTGTTTTTGAGGTCTTGTGTGTGATGTCTGTGGGCAAAGTTTGGTTTTTCAGTGAATGGTTTTGAGTGTAGAGCTTCATTTTGACCTGACAATACAATGTTTGGGAAATTGGGTGAGACATTATGGATTTGTGTTTATTGTTTGGGGAATACGAGGCATAGTTTCAAGAAATGTGTTTAAGCAATCGAGGCAAATGTAAAAGAAGTGAGAAAGGTGAAACCCATTTTTATCTGGTGTAAGACCAGGGAGGCAAACACAGAGCAAACAAACATTTTTTGTTATTTCTGATTTAGTCTGATTATAACACACCCAAAAGAAATATTTTCAGATAATAATAATGTTAACACATTAAAAGAAATTTAAACACCATTAGATAACCTGTTATTCTGATAGCTGGTCTTCCTAACTTCACTCAGTAAATTCAAAAATAAAACAGCTTTCTTATCTGAGCCTTCCTGAAAATATTTGATTGTTTAGAGAGCTGTATAAACTGCCTTATAAACAAAGACTGAAGCAAGCATACAAAAGAATATGTTCTTCATTACTTCCCTCATGCAGAACTAATAAAGTGTCCTTTCTCCACCCTCATCTGCCCCGCCTATTTTTCCTGCACCAGTAGGTGACATTATTGAACTGAAAAACAGGGGACATGAACTACAGACACCATGACTTTATCTCAGTGTGTTACCTTAAACTGCACAACAAAGAATACAAAAGAAAAAAGAAAGAAAGGAAAAATATGTGAATTTTACTGTATGTATTTGTTTATTCCTGCATCCCTTCATTGGCTTTCAGTGAGATTCAGAATCCACTTTAAAATTCTGTTATTAACGTATAAGGCTCTACATGGACAGGCCCCTGCTTATATAGCAGAGCTTCTTACAACTTTTCAATGCAGTCGGCCTCTGATCATCAGGTCTCTAACTGTCCCTGATTTTGAAACCAGAGGTGATGCTTTGAGGTTGTAGCGCCCAAACTGTGGAAGTCTTCCTCAGTCAATCAGGTTGGCTGACTCTGTTATTGTTTTAATCCATTCACTTTATTTGTAACCATAGTTTTAAACCATACATGCATCTATGTGTGTATATTGGATGAATGTCTGTCTGTATGGCTGATTATGTGTGTGTTTATGTTTCTGTATGTTTTAACATGTACACTGACCTTCAATGTGCAGCTTTTATTTGAACTGTGAAGCTTTAACTCTGTGTTTTGAAAAGTGCTCTATAAATAAAGTTATTATTGTTATAATAAATTAAACTGCACATGAAAACAAGTTTTGGCTTCTAAATATGAGAATAAATCAAAACTTAAATGTTTTAAACAGCAGTGGATTCATGTCTGTGCTGAGTTGATGATGTCATTGATCAGTGGAGTCTGACAGAAGCAGAAGACTCTCCAATGTTTTCATAGTTCATAAAGTCTGAACCTTCTTGTTGTCCTGTTGCTGTTTTGAACTGTCTGCAGGTGTAACGACCAACATCCTGATCTGTGACCTTCTTTATAACCAGAGAACAGTCTGCAGAAAGACTCAGTCTGTCTGATTTAGCTTTGACTTCTTTAGTCTGTCAAAGTTCAAAGATTGATACTGAGCTGTTTGATTCACTAAAGATCAGGTAGTACTGTTACAGTTATGCTGACCTTCTATCACGTTATAAAGAAATATATGAATATGAGTGTTGTGTTTATAATGTGAAGTTTATTATAAATACAACACAAGTTTAATTTTCACCTTGAGTTTCCAAGAGTCAGTCAAGTCAAAAAGTTAATCATGTCTCTCTCAGTCTCTGTTCTTGCTCTCACGTTCACAAATGAGACTCAGAGATGAATACAGCATCAACTTCCTGCTCACTTCCTCATAGTGACATCACTCCTTTTTTCTCCTCTTGCTAAATTAATTCAGTTCATAGTGTTTAAGCAGCCACATCTTCCTCTCTCTCTTAATGTAGATATTAAATGACTAAAAACTTTGTAAAACTTTTCAGTATCTTCTGTAATTAATTTATTTTGCAGACTTTCCTGCAGGATTGCAGAACAGTGTAAAATGTTTTGATCAACAGAAGAAAAGAGAAGTTAAATGTGTGAAGACTGTTAGATGAAGTGTTTGGATTAATGCAGCTCTTTTGTACATTTGGTTTATTATTAGAAAACAGTGTTCATGGTGATGTTTGTCTGCACACATGAAAAGAGGTCAAAATTCAAACTTATTACACATCAGAATTTGAGTCGTGATGTTCGCAATGATGACACTGCAGCAGTGACAGCTGTTAGCAGCTAGATGAGATGTGTTAGTGGTCTGAGACCTGATTGTTCCTCTTTACACCTCTGAAGTCATTTTTTTCTGATAAGTGAAGAGGAAGTGTTTAGCATTCACTAACAAAATTCAAACTGTACTTACCAAGAAGCTGGAAAGCCAGTCAGCACAGCACAATAAGAAAGTTAGCCTGTTAGCATCAGAGCCCTTGAACAGCATCTACAACTTGAGGATTTTGGTTCACACTAATCTTTAAAACTAAGCGTGCACAATCAGACATGTTATCATCAGTGTTATTCTTTTATTTTTATGTTTTTAAAGTGTCTGAAAGCTGAAATTGAGTGCAGCACACCGGCACTGCGTAGCCAAGTATGAACAAACTGTGGATTAATAGAGAGGACACCGAAGTTAGCGTCTTGCTCAGGCCGGAGCTCATTTACTTCTGAGCTGCGCATGCACGGAGCCTATAGCTGGAGTCTCTCTGGTTGTTCCACAGCAGTGCAAGATCACCATCTACTGGCATAATGAGATATAACCCTGGTCTGGCAACGCATAACAATGTCAAAATAAGTCACAATAATAAACAAAAAATAAGGGGGTATTGGTTTTCTTACAAAAATAAACATGTAGCCTTTTCCAACCTGCTACACTGTACATAAATTTATATTACACCCAACATTAAATCATATGATATTACTTTAAAAGGAACAAAAAGGAAGTTACTCTATGATTCAAACATTGATGCAGCATCCAGAAAAACAATAGGAAACATTTTATGAGTAACATCCTATTTCTTTGGTTGCAGGTTAAATCAACAGACAGGTACACAGGTGCGTAGTCACTTAAATCTATTGCCCCAATTTCACAAGTGGTTTTTCTTTTTTTTTTTTGTCTTTCCCAAATATTATAAAATAATCTGTTCTCGTATATAAAGAATGGGGTGAAGAACAATCCCTTTGATAGGGATGTAAGTTTCTCCATATATCAATTAGACCAACCTCCTCAAATAATGTATTAATTTTCTTAATTAATGTCCATGCATCCTGTGCTTTTTCATTAGAAATATCTAGTTTTTGTTGTACATGTATATTTAAATATCCTCCACAAATTAGAAGACCTACTGTCTCTGATATCATCATATCTATGATTTTCTTGAGGAAATAAATTTCACTTCCGCTCTTTATGTCTTTAAGACATTCCTGCAGTTTAACTAACTGGTGTGTGTTATCCAGTGTTTCATCATCCGAGCGACATACGATGTGCTGCCTTCCCCAATAAATCTGCAGCTTTGGTTTGGAAAGGACCCATCCTGCCCCCTGTGTACAGTCCCAGCCACACTCAAGCACATCTTGGTTGGTTGTAGGACTAGCCTTACTCAGGGCAGATACACATGGAGACACAACCAGGTCCTCAGTTGTCTAGCTGAGAAAGTTAAGTGCAAAAGAAAATCCATCAAGGCTCAACCTTTCACGAACCAAGAGGAGCGTCAGTTTTCATCAGCATTTGTCCGGGAGGGGGACAAGTCGAGGACAAGCCCCTCAACCCCGGACCTGGGCCCGCTGAAGATCAGGGATTGGCAGATGCAAGTGGACGTGGGTCAGAGGCTAATTTTTCCCACAGAGATTGTAACAACTACTCTGCAACCAGACCTCGTCCTTTGACGAGGACCTCCCAAAAACTTGCGTACGTCTTTGAGCTGACAGTACCATGGGAGGAAGCAATTGAGGAAGCATTTGAGCGTAAGAAGCTGCGGTATGCCAACTTGGCAGCTGAGGCAGAGGACAGAAGCTGGAAGATCAAGGTGCGCCCAGTGGAAGTGGGGTGCAGGGGCTTTGTTGCCAGTACAACAGCAAAACTGCTTGGAGAGATTGGGATCAGAGGACAGACACAACGGCAGGCTATAAGAGAATAAGCTAACACTGCTGAGAGGACCAGTCACTGGCTATGGCTAAAAAGGGCTGACATCACTTGGGCAGCTAAGGCAGTCAGCTAACCGCGAGACACATGCCCAGGATTGATCGAGTCGTGGTGGGCCTGCCTCAGCAGGGGGCGTCAAAAGGGTAAAACCTAACATTAGAAATTTGCTGGTTGACTGCTACAGCTGTCTCAGGGCCTCCTGGGGACTGTGCAGGAAATCTCATGGTAGTGAAACCAAAAGGAGGAACGAAAGAAAAGAAAAGAAAGATATTCCTCTCTTCTTCCCTTTTCTGGGAGGCAGTGGGGAGGTAGAGCATACAGCCCGATCCAGCGGGGAGGTGTGGGAAGCCAGATCAGGCGCCCCCCTTCTGGCTCTCCTCTCTGCTCTCTCCTATCTTGTCCCTTTTGTCTTACTTTTCTCACCTTTTCTATTCCTTTGAAGAAGTGAGGCTCCTTAAATGTCATAGAGGAAAGTTTACTGCTCAGTTGCAGTGAATAGATAGAATAAACTGTAGAAAACTAGAGTTGGGTGTCATCTGCATAGCAGTAAAAATGTATGCTATGTCTTCTGATGATACTGCCTAAAGGAAGGATGTATAATGTAAACAGAATTGGTCCTAGCACTGAACCATGTGGAACTTCAGTGTGTGAAGTGAACTCTGCATTTACATGAGCAAATTGGAGTCTATTAGATAGATGTGATACAAACCACTGCAAGGCAGTACCTGTAATGCTCTAATTATTCTAATAGAAATTTATGGTCGACAGTATCGAACGCAGCACTGAGGTCTAACAGACAAGCACAGAGATGAGTCCACTGTCAGAGGCCATAAGAAGATCATTTGTAACCTTCACTAAAGCTGTTTCTGTGCTGTGATGAGCTCTGAAACCTGACTGAAACTCTTCAAATAAGCCATTCCTCTGCAGATGATCTGTTAGCTGTTTGACAACTACTCTTTCAAGGATTTTTGATATGAAAGAAAGGTTGGAGATTGGCCTATAATTAGCTAAGACAGCTGGGTCTAGAGATGGCTTTTTAAGCAACGGTTTAACTACAGCCAGCTTGAAGGCCTGTGGTACATAGCTGATTATTAGAGATAGGTTGATCATATTTAAGATTGAAACAATAATTAATGGCAGGACTTTTTTGAGCAGTCTTGTAGGAATGGGGTCTAAAAGACACGTTGATGGTTTGGAGGATCTTTCTGAAGTTAACTCAGAAAGATCAATTGGAGAAAAAGAGTCTAAATGAATATCAATGATACTCAAAGTAGCTGTAGATAATGTCACATCTGTGAGATGATTATGAGTAATTTTTTCTCTAATGGTTAAAATTTTATTTGTGAAGCAGCTCATGAATCAATCAATCATTACTAGTTAACGTTAAAGGAATGGTTAGCTCAACAATGCTTTGACTGTCAGCCTGGCTACAGTGCTGAAGAGAAACCGAGAGTTGTTCTTATTTTCTTCAATCAAGGATGAATAGTAAGATGCTTTAGCTTTACAGACGGCTTTCTTATGAAGCAGTTTCTTATAAAGGCTTTCTTATAAAGCACCTTATAAAGCAGCAAACTATCATCATCCCAACATTCATGCCACATACAGAAAAACAACTTGTAACCTTGCATGAGCAACATCCCATTTCTTTGGTTTGTTAATGGTGGAATAGAGGTCACTGGGATCAGTGGAAACTTCAGAGGTAGAGGAGGAAGCTTTCACAGTGATGTAAGTCACAGTGTTGCCATCATCATCATCATCAAATGACTATAAGAAAACATTATTTGTCATTAAAACCTTCCTTTCGTGTTCGGGTAAAATCTGACCGATTTACAACTTAAAACACTCATAAATATTGTGTTTTACATCTGATTGCCTCAAGGCCTTATGACATCCTCCACACTATGAACTTGAACATATAAAAGTGATGATCACCTCTTTCATTGAATTTTGAGAGTATTAATCATCCTTGTTACATCTGTGGTGTTCCCGGTTGAAAGTGACCGAAATACAAAATGAATGGGAATCCACTCATTCACATTCAGCTTTATTGATGGATTTGCAACAGTTAAAAATAGGTGAAAAACATTTGTTTTGCAAAACTCTAAATTAGCTGATCACAATAAAAGAAACACAATAAAACAGCATATTTTATATATGTGCAAAACACCAAAATGAACACGTCTGTCGATATAATGATAAATAATCAGGTCACAGTTTACTCATCAGCCTGATAGCAGTTGGAAAATGGCTCTGTATCCTCCTCATGTGACAGAGGCTTTAACATCCAGCAGGCTGACAACAATACTCCATCAGCTTTTTGCTATTGAGGGGTAAAAAATTGTTCTTTTACCACGCATCATAAGCATCCTGCTGCACTCTCTCCTTTCTCATCTGTCCAACAGTTCTGTAGCCTCTGCACCAGTAGGTGGCAGTGTTGCACTGAAAAACAAAGGTTTATGAATTTATTTGTTAGGACATGACAGAGAGAGGCCATGACAGTAGCTCAGTGTGTTATCTGTAATTGTAGATTAAAAAAATTCATTTGAATAACACTTCCATGTGCTCACCTTTAGTTTTTGTCTATGCATAAAGAAAGGTGACACCTGATTTTGGTACTCAAAAAAAACGAAAAAAGAAAAAACAAAACTGGCATTGAAACATTTAAAATGAAAATGAAAAGGAACCAGTGACTGAATAAAAGTCTTTTTTTCTTGGTTTCTGTTAAAATCAGTTTACATTTGCAGTTTTTTTTCTTATAAGTTATGTTTTGTCTTTTTTTCTCTCTGCTTTTTTACCTTCAATCAGCTTTTATTTGCTCTGTCTTGTTCTCATTCTCACTGGACTGGTTTAAAGAAGTTCACTCTTAACCAGCTTATTAGTTATTCAAGCATTCTGCAGGATGCAGATTATATGAAAATTACAACCAGGACTCAGCCATGAAGCTCCGCCTCCCAGCACACACCAGAACAGTGACACAGGGTTGAAACTGAACAGCAGAGCTCACGTAACATCTGCTTCTATCTTTTTAAATTCAGCAAAAAGAGAGAAAAAAGTTCAGTACAAATAGATCTGCTCAAACTAGTTTAAGGTTTAATACTGAAGATGAAAGAACAGGAAGTCAAACTGGAGAGAATAATCGAGACTAGCTTGTAGTCTATTGTGGTTCAGGTGTGTGAGGAGTCAGAGAGAAACAGAGCAAGAAAACAAACACGAAAAAAAAACTTTAAAAAAAAAAATTCAAGTCATTTAAGTCTTTTACAGCCAAAACAAAGACAAATGGGTAAAGATAACATAAAAGTTATGAAATTGAAAACAACATTGGTTACTGTGTCACAAATAAACATAAAGAGTAAAACAATCAAATACATCAAAATAAATTTAAAGAGCAACAAAGCTGGCCTCCCCCTTCATGTCTGAAGCAGTTTACTTTGTCATAACCTGACTTCTCAGTCAACCTCCTGAATGCAACATTCCCAGTCTGAGAGTCTTTTCTTTATGTAACTGGATAAACTGTTTCAGACACACAGAGTTTAAGTTATTTTTAACTAGCTAACTAACTGCACATGAAAAAGATTTTGATTCTTAATATGTGATAAAAGCAAAATGTAAATGTTTTAAACATCAGTGGATTCATTTCTGTGATCAGTTGATGTTGAAGTTGTTGGTCAGTGGAGTCTGACAGAAGCAGAAGAGTCTCCAATGTTTTCATAGTTCACTGTACCTTCATCTTCATTAGTATCCACCTGTGGAAAACAACATAACACACCTTAGATTATCTCTCGTATTCATACATTATGATACGTTTTTTCTGATATTTTCCATTTTATGTTAATATTTTTGTTACATTTTTGAGATTTCTAAAGATAATGCAGTAGGTTCAATAATGTTACATGTTTGGAATGGTTATTTTTGGAAAATCAAACATTCCCCCCTTTTTTATTATTGTGACCTGTTCTATACCTCATTATGTCAGTAGATGGAGCTCTTCAAGCCCTTCAGCTCAGAAATTTAGTAAACAATTAAGCAAATACAAGTAAACGGCAATAAATTACAGGTAATAATAAAATATACTACTAACTCTTTTACGCTACGTCCACACCTACACGGGTATTTTTGAAAACTCAGCTATTTCTATGCGTTTGGGCTTTTCGTCAACACGTAAACGGCGTTGCGAGTCACCGAAAACGGAGATTATTTAAAACTCCTTTTTTGCGTTTATGTGTGGACACAGAGTTCGTCACGCAACGACAAAGGTATGTGCCTCTTTTCACGTCACGCTGTGCGCCACGTTATTGTTTACATGAGATGAATTGCAGAATAGCAGATAGAGACAAAATACTGTTAATCTGACTATCTTCAGGTTTTACACGCTTACATACACACGCAGTTACTGTCCCTCCATTTAGAAAGGCAGAGGCATCACGGTGTAATTATTTTATGTGTAGTTGTTTTTTTTCCTGTGTAATAATATTCAACATTGCTGTCAATACATTTTTCAAAAAATCCCTCTCTGCGCAAAATGGGTTCAAAAACAAAAACAGCTGTGGGATACTGTTTGTCCGTGATTTGAACCGGGGGAACAAATTACGGCAGGATCAGCCTGATATTATTTGTATCCCACTGTAACTTTACTGCATAAAGAGCTAACATGTCCAAAATGTCAGGAGTAGTTATTACAAGAAGTGTTTGTGAACTAAAAATCTACATTGCTGGATACTGTTTGTCCGTGCACTTGTGCAGGTGAAGCCAAAGGGAAGATATGCTTCACCATATTTTCTAGTTTTTGGCTTGGAAGGAAGTTGGTTTGAAAACATATTCAGCGATGCTTCATCTCCTGCTTTGCGTTTGTGTGGGAGCCCCATCAAAAACCTGTCCATTATGCTAGCAGTGTCCAAGCATTCTTTTTTCTTTTTTTTTTCTTTTCATACCGCCCCCCCTGCAATGGCTCTGTGCCCCCCTAGGGGGCGGGCCCCACACTTTGGGAACCTCTGGGTTAAATTATCTGAATTCATTTACATTTTTTTTTTTTTTTGGTTTGGTAAGAATGCTTTAAATAACTTTATTTACTGTTGTTAGTGAAATGTATTTTTATTTGGAGAATAATTGGGATCAATTTGATTTGTACTGTCTATATGAGTGAATGACTGAATTGTAGCTCAGAAATAAAAGAGCCCCGGCCTGAGCAAGACACTAGCTTCGGTGTCCTCTCTATTAATCCACAGTTTTTATATGAAGGGCTTTGCAGTGCTCCCTAGTCTGTGTGACGCTTGCTGTCGGTCCAGATTTCCCCCTAACAGTAACAAAAATTATAGAGTAAATTGAGTGTTCAGACTCACAGTGTTTTCTTCAGTCTGTGTTTTGTTTCCTGAAATGACAAAAAAAAAATGCATACAGCAAACAGTAAAACTCAAAGCTTTTTATGTATAAAGTTTCATCTGTGATGTTCTCACCTTTAGTTTTTGTCCACATGTTGACTGTAACAGCAGATATTAAGAGTGCTGCTAAACCCACAGACACAAAGATGCATCTCAACAAATACAGAAAATCTGAAAATGATTAAAAACATTTTGGCTTCAACTTTTTGTTGAGTGCGAAACTCAAAAGATTTCAAATGTGATAAAAACAGTCAGTTTTCTAACATGTAGTGATAAGGTTTGAGTGTTTTTTTAGACTGTGGAGTTTCTACAGTATTTATTCTTATAAGTTAAACGTAATACTGAATTTTCCCACAAAGATTCAACTGTCAGTCTGACATTCACAGAGAAATTCAGTCACTACCTCCTGTTGGATTATTTGATGTCTCTTCTAACGGTGTTGATGTTGTGGATTTTCTAGTTTTTGTGGTAAACTCCACTGTTGTTGATTTTGTTGTTGCCGGCTCTTCACCTAAAGAAATACAATAACAACATTAAAGACAGCAACAGTAAGAAAAGACTTGAAAGTAAGTGAACAACAACAGAGAGGAAACAGTGGTGAGATGTTTAACAGTCTAACAAGTCTCATTTTTGATGATGTCTCATGTCTGAGGATATGTTCTCTTTATCTTCATACAGACACTCAACTGTGAGTCTACAGTGTTCATATGTCAACACAGAGCTGTTCAAGATGCTTTATCATTGTTCTCATGTACATACACTGGTGAAGATGGAGATATTGTAAGAGAAAAGCAACAATAGAAAAATGAACTTCATCACTGTGATCATAATTATTGTGGTGTTTCAGTTTGTTGTTCTAACAGGACAGTTTGAGCTGAAAACATTAAGATGTAAATACTCACTGTTAATAACAGACAGATGAATCATAAAGTCTGGACCTTCTTGTGATCCTGTTGGTGTTTTGAACTGTCTGCAGGTGTAACGACCAACATCCTGATCTGTGACCTTCTTTATAACCAGAGAACAGTCTGCAGAAACACTCAGTCTGTCTGATTTAGGTTTGGCTTCTTTATTCTGCCCAAGTTCAAAGAGTGATACTGTGCTGCTTGAATCACTGAAGAGCCAGTGAGTACTGTTACAGTTATGCTGACCTTCTATCACATTTTTACAAGGCAGAGTAACATCATGTCCACGTCCAGCTGTGACAGTTTGAACAGTTTGATGTTGCTCAGTTGTTCCTGTTGAGAAAAAGAGAGAAAAAAAAATGTGAAATATTAAATATGTTATGAATATGAGTGTTATGTTTATAATGTCACATTTATTTTAAATACCACATAGGTTTATCATTCAACTTTAGTTTTTAAGAGTCAGCTCAAGTCAAAAAGTTAATCATGACTGTCTCAGTTAAAGGAAGAATAAAGAAGTAACACCTGTGATAATAATGCAGTTTATTAATTGAATGTGTTTCTATGTACACTTACCTTTAAACTGAAGCATCAGTATCAGTAATGAAGACATTTGAATCCATGTGAATGCAGCCATCGTGCTTCTCTGTCTCTCTCAGTCTCTGTTCTTGCTCTCACGTTCACAAATGAGACAGTCTCAGAGATGAATACAGCATCAACTTCCTGCTCACTTCCTCATAGTGACATCACTCCTTTTTTCTCCTCTTACTGAATTAATCCAGTTCATAGTGTTTAAGCATCTATATCTGTATCTCCCTCTCTCTTAATGTTGATATCAAATGATTAAAAGTGTTTTAAATATTTAAGACCTTTTATATTTAATCTTTAATTATATATATATATATTTTTACATTTCATAGTTACCAAGTTCAATTTGTAGCATTCTAGCAGCAGCCTGATAAGAACACAGATGAGATGTGTTAGTGGTCAGAGACCTGCTGCTTCCTCATTGCACCTCTGAAGTCATTTATTTCTTAGAAGTGAAGGGGAAGTGTGAGAATGTGGGTACAACAGCAGCTCTGGAGCTTTCATGATGACCAGATGAACCTAAAACAGATAAATGGTTAATACATCGATGAGGATTAGACTGAAGTTTCTTTAGGTTTCCCATCATTTTCAACACATAGCAGATCATTTTATCTTGTTTTTTTGATGTAATTTAAATAATAGGCACTAATTCTGCTGCAAAACAAGCAATAATATTATTACATATATTTTCTGTTTATCTTTGGTTCAGTGTTATTATCATACAGCCAATACAAAGCGACATAATTAAAGATAAAATTAAAAAAATTGTAATATGGAGTATAAGATCAGTTACTGTCACTTTTACACACATTTAGTAGTAATCTCTCCACAGTTAAACCATCACTGTGGGACGATCACTACTGTCATGGTTCATGTGTTTGTATTAATCCTAATATAGTGCAGTGTTAATTTATTTATATCAGCAAGTAAAATACTTGCAGTGGTGTGTCATGTGTGGGTCTGTACATTTAATATGTCACCTGACAACAATGTTGTCATTTCCTGTTTCTTTTAAAAGAGTGATTTAAAAACCTTTTAAATATATTTAATGAGTAAATATGCACTAGACCTCATATCACTGGCCAAAATCTGTAGATGACACTTACAGAACTAAACTAGAAGCAGGTTCTCTCCAGTAAGTTTCTGTGCGACTGTGGTTGTTTCAGGTTTATTCAAAACTTTTTGTTTATGATTTAAATTTTTTCTCACACCCCCTTTTTAGTACTTTTAGCAGTTACTGAATAGTTGCATTTACCTGAAGAAAAAAGTAATTATGTTCATATTTCTGGACAGAAATGAACACAAAAGACGGACTGACTCGTTAAAAAGCCTTTATTTCTACTGATGAAATGTCCAAAATACAAAGTCCACTGATAGAATAAACAGAGTTCAAAACCAACTGGGAAATCACACATAAGAGACATTAAGGCAAAGAGTGAAAGAAAGACAACACTACTTATAAACGAGAGTATCATAATTACAGGAAGTGAACACGGCTGGTCAATTTAATTAGTAAAACTAAACACAAAGACAATAAACTGGTTAAAAAGTTACCTAACGGGTCGGGAACAATATGTTAGTATAGGGCATTACCATTCAGAGAAACTTGGTATTACATGTGGTGTTCCCCAAGGGTCAGTGTTGGGACCAAAACTTTTCAATGTTTACATAAATGATATTTTTGATGTTTCTCAAGTACTTAAGCTCATACTGTTCGCAGATGATACTAACATATTTTTCAGTAGCGATGATTATACCGATCTTGTAATGACCGTAAACAGGGAGCTAAAATTAATTAAAAAATGGATGGATATAAATAAATTATCATTAAATATAAATAAAACTAAGGCAATGTTTTTTGGTAATTTAAAATATAATATAGAATTACCAATTACTATAGAAGGTGTACCCATTGATAATGTGAGTGAAAACAAATTTTTGGGAGTCATAATTGATAACAAAATTTCATGGAAACCCCACGTCAGACACATAAAAACCAAAATTTCCAGAAGCCTCGCAGTTTTGAATAAAGTGAAACCATACCTTGATAAAGATGCACTTCGTACTCTGTACTGTACTCTGGTTCTTCCATATTTTACATATTGTGTGGAAGTGTGGGGAAACACATATAAAAACACAACTAATCCATTAGTCACAGTACAGAAACGAGCACTGCGTATTATTCACAAGGCTGGTTATCTAGATCATACTCACAAACTCTTTCTTCAGGCAAAGTTACTTAAATTCCAGGATCTGGTTAATTACAATACATCCATAATTTTATACAAAGCCTTTAATAAACTTCTACCTGCAAATTTACAATCTATATTTGAAATTCGAGAAAGGGCTTATAATGTGAGAGGCTTTGGACAATTCAAATTACCCAGAACTCGAACAACCCGTAAAGGTTTTTGTGTGTCTGTATGTGGTGTGAAAATCTGGAACAGTCTGAGTTTACAACTGAAACAATGCAAAAATATTCATAGATTTAAATTTCTCTACAAACAGTTGGTCTGGTCACAGTATAATCAATGATGGTGTTAGTGTGCTCTGAAATGTCTGTTCTCTTACCATTGCTGGTATGGATTCAAAAAAAAAAAAAAAAAAAAAAGTTTGTGTGTATGTATGTGTGTATATATATGTACATGTGTGTGTAGATATATATGTATGTATGTATATGTATGTGTGTTTGTTACTTGTAATTATTATTGCCTGTTACCTGTGGTAACGCAATTTATAATTAATATATTCTGTATTCAGTTATGAAGGTTCTATTTGTTTTGCTTGGGCGTAGCTGCGGGAAGTTTATTGTTTCTGTTGATAAGTGAATATAGGGGTGGGATTTAATAAGATTTCTTCATCCCACTCCTTTTCAGGTACATTTTGTTGTTTGTTTTTGTTTTTTGTGCACTTTATGTTCAACTTTATTGTTGTGCCTGAAATGAACAAATTAAAAAAAAAAAAAAAAAAATAAAACAGGAAGTGAGAACCATAACTAAATGTGGGAACAGACACATGAATGAACTTAACATAAGAAAATTGGCACAAGAAGATGTGACAGGAAACTCTAAGGGAACAAATTCAAGAGTAAAACTGAGACTAAACTATAACAAGAACTAAAGTCCAAAATACTCAATATTATGTTTATATAATGAATAAAGGCAGCAAACAAGACACATAATAAACTACTGTAAACTGTGTCATTCAGTAACACAGATCATATTTACAGTGCACATACAGGTATATTTATACTAGAAAGTTTAGTATGGACTAAAAAAGCTCAGACTGTTGGCATCAGAGCCCTTAAAACAGTCACTGCTATTTGAGGAGTTTGGTTAATAACAACTACAACTACAACTAAAACAAACTAATCAAACTGTAGAAAGTAAATCAACCAACTGCAGAGACTGTTTGAGTTTACTGAACTGAGACGCTACATGTTGTAACAGCTGAGATGAAGTTTAATCAAAGCGCTCTGTGAAGGCATCAAATTAAAGATGAATATTTAGCGCTAATAATGTGCTTAAACTAAACAACAGTAATTTTCTTTTTAAAAAACATGACAGGTGATGTGTATAACTTTATACCAAATATATTTTTCAAAGGGAAGAAAAAGGAAGTTACTCTATCAAACAAACATTCATCAGCATCAAGGAAAAACCGCGCACGACCTTTCATTAGCAACATACTGTTTCTTTGGTTTGTCCGTGGTGGAAGAGAGGTCACTGGGATGAGTGGGAACTTCAGTGGGAAAGGAGGAAGCTTTCACAATGATGTAAGTCACACTGTCGCCACCACCACCATCATCATCATCATCATCATCATCATCACCACCAGGAAACTATAAATAAATATTGTGTGTTATTAAATACATAAACCTGGCAGGAGCTTTAAAATCACAAGCTTCCTGCTAACATCATCTCTGTAAATATCAAAATCATTCCTGGGTTTTATTCTTGGTTTTCTTTGTGAAGCTGATAGAGACGTACGAAACACCATCATCATCTTCATTCTTCACAGTGAAGACAACATAATGACTGCTCAGTAATATGTGGATTTATAACAGGTGAGTTTCACATTTATTTAAGCAAATTCATTTTCAGCTTATGCTCATCACATCATGGTTCCTGCCTCTTCTCTGTTGACCGAAACATAACACTTTGAACTGGTAGTATGGTGTGATCTTACCGTCTCCTGATTGGTTCCTGGACCAGACTCAGTGTCTGCAGGGTTTAAACTCAGTCACTGCAAAACTTTTGTGACCAAAGTAGTCATCAGAGTCATCTCGCAAGAAAAAACATCAGCTGCAAATGAAAAATAAAGATGTAACACTTGTGATAATAATGCAGTTTATTAATTGAATTTGTTTTCTATGTACACTTACCTTTAAACTGAAGCATCAGTATCAGTAATGAAGGCATTTGAATCCATGTGAATGCAGCCATCGTGCTTTCAGTGTAATCTGACTTTGACCAATGAGACAGTCTCAGAGATGAATACAGCATCAACTTCCTGCTCACTTCCTCATAGTGACATCACTCCTTATGCTGAATGAATTCAGTTCATTGCTTTTAAGCTTCCTTACTTCCTTCATTCTCTTGACATGGATATTAAATGAGTGAAAAAAACACATCAAAATGCTTTAGGTTGATATTTAGTGCATTTTGCAGACTCCCTTATAACGCCTTTAAAGGACTGTACAACAGTGGAAAATGATCAATAATAGAATAGAGGAAGTTAAATGTGTGAAGATAATTAGTTGACATGTGTCTATTATTGCAGCTCTTGTTGACAGTTTATTTTTGAAAACAGTTTTCATGGTGATGCTTGTCCACACGTGAAAGAGATCAAAACTCTTTACACCATTGCAGATCACTTTGTTTTATTTGTTCATTTTTAATAGGTTTACCCTGCCTCTCGCCCTATTTTGTTTTTTTTCTCTTTATTTTTAGTTCATTCTTATTATAATTCAGGCAACACAAAGAGAAGTAGTTGCAGAAAATACTGAAGTTGTAATATGGAGGATAACATCGGTCTGTAATTATCTTTTGAAATGAGCTCAAAGCTCAAGAAGTACAAAGAAGGAGAGATAAAAATTAAATATAGAGATGAAAAAATTAAAACAACCAGTGATTTTGTTCTGTGTGCTGCATTTAATTGTAAAATTAAAAATCAGAAACTGGAGCTTTAAGAAAAATAAAAGTAAAAGGTGTGAATCTTAATCTGTGCTCAATTATTCTTAATTCAGCTGTAGTTTTATAATAATTTCAGTTTGAAGCATTCAGTTTTTGGAAACAAGCTCGATTTTTTTTTCCTGATTTTTGTGAACGGATAAACGGATGTGATCACTATACTGATTATGCAGACTTACAGAAATAGTCAAATATTTCTGTTTTACCTCAGACACACAGCTACACGCTGCTCTGACTCAGTTGACTCTGAAATGATTTCATTGCCTTCTCAGATGAAGCCCCAGCTCTGCTAACAAGCGCTCAAACTGCCTCACTGACATCCTGGAATGTGGATGAATATGATGCAGCTTCGAGTTGTGGATAAAAACTACGAAAATCTCCCTGCTGCTGCCTGCGTGTGAGAACTGGATGAACCCAGACTCTCCATTTCTTCCTTTTGTTGTTTAAAAACATGCAGACGAGCTCATCATCACTTCATTTTTTTCACATTGCTTTTTTTAAGATGACTTTTTCGCAACAACCTATCGTGTTTGGTGTGTAATGTAATACTGTCATAGATGATGATGAGAATATGTTTAAGGCATTTAAATTTAAAAAATTAAGGAATGGGAAGATTTAGATCTACTAACGTGCTTAAGAAAACAACAAGTTATTTACTTAAAAACATCTCACATGACTTAATTCAGCAGTTAAATAAACTACCTTGTCTGTACTGACTTGAGTTAAACTTACAAAAAAGTGCTTGCTGCATGGTGGTTATCTATATATTACACACAATATTACATATTACTTTAAAAAAAATTAAAAGAAAGTTACTCTACAATCAAAACATTAATACAGCATCAAGAAAAACAACATGCAACCTTTCATGATCAACATACTATGTCTTTGGTTTGTTGATGGTGGAATAGAGGTCGCTGGAATCAGTGGAAACTCCAGCAGGAGAGAAAGTCTTCACAGTGCTGTAGGTCATAGTCTCACCATCATCATCGACGCGGGGCTGTAAGAAAACATCGCAAAATTTTCTTAAAGACAAAAACTTTGAAAAGTCTGAACTTACTACTGACATAATTTCTATAAATATCAAAATCTTACCCGGTCTTTACTCTTGGTTTTCTTTGTGAAGCTGATGGAGGCGTAGGAAACTTCATCATCGGCTTCAGCCTGCACAGTGAAGACAACATTATGACTGCTCAGTAATATAAATTTAACCTGAAGAAAACTTAAATGACTACAGGAGGAACTGATTTAAGTTATTTGCCAGCTGAAGTTATGTCACTGGTTTTTCCCTTTATCCTTTTCACTTTATGAACTGAAGTCAAAACTAAAGGTGTAAAATGATTCTGGTATGGAGCAAAAAAAGGGCATTTGAGTATTTGAAGATTTGAACTCACAGTGTTGTTGCTCTGTTGTGTTTTGTTTCCTGAAGAAGGGAAAACAATTCTTTAACTTCCCCATTAAAAATCAATGTTTTTTTCTGTTTTTAAAAATCATAATCTATAGAAATGTAAAACAAAACTGTATTCAACCAGATATTTATTTTAATTAATATTTAAATTTCCTTATTTCCATTTATGATCAACTTTAATCTGTGAGTCTTCTCACCTTTAGTTTTCTTCCATATGATGATCACCACAACAACTAACAGTGCTGCTAAACCCACAGGAACGATGATAAACCATGGCTGAACTGAAAACATTAGTAATATATGTTAAACATAATCCTGAATTTTCCCACAAAGATTCAACTGTCAGTCTGACATTCACAGAGAAATTCAGTCACTACCTCCTGCTGGATTATTTGATGTCTCTTCTGACGTTGTTGATGTGGATTTTGTTGTTGATGATGTTTTTGTGGTGAACTCCACTGTTGTTGATTTTGTTGTTGCCGGCTCTTCACACAAAGAAATGCAATAACAACATTAAAGACACAAACAGTAAGAAAAGACTTGAAAGTAAGTGAACAACAACAGAGAGGAAACAGTGGTGAGATGTTTAACAGTGTAACAAGTCTCATTTTTGATGATGTCTCATGTCTGAGGATATGTTCTCTTTATCTTCATACAGACACTCAACTGTGAGTCTACAGTGTTCATATGTCAACACAGAGCTGTTCAAGATGCTTTATCATTGTTCTCATGTACATACACTGGTGAAGATGGAGATATTGTAAGAGAAAAGCAACAATAGAAAAATGAACTTCATCACTGTGATCATAATTATTGTGGTGTTTCAGTTTGTTGTTCTAACAGGACAGTTTGAGCTGAAAACATTAAGATGTAAATACTCACTGTTAATAACAGACAGATCAATCGTAATGTCTGGACCTTCTTGTGGTCCTCCGTTTGTTTTGAACTGTCTGCAGGTGTAACGACCAACATCCTGATCTGTGACCTTCTTTATAACCAGAGAACAGTCTGCAGAAAGACTCAGTCTGTCTGATTTACGTTTGACTGCTTTTTTCTGCCCAAGGTCAAAGAGTGATACTGAGCTGCTTGATTCACTGAAGATCCAGGTAGTACTGATACAGTTATGCTGACCTTGTATCACATTTTTACAAGGCAGAGTAACATCATGTCCACGTCCAGCTGTGACAGTTTGAACAGTTTGATGTTGCTCAGTTGTTCCTGTTGAGAAAAAGAGAGAGAGAAATGTGAAACATCAAATATGTTATGAATATCAGTGTTATGTTTATAATGTGAAGTTTATTTTAAATACAACACAAGTTTAAGTTTCAACTTTAGTTTCCAAGAGTCAGCTCAAGTCAAAAAGTTAATCATGACTGTCTCAGTTAAAGGAAGAATAAAGAAGTAACACTTGTGATAATAATGCACTTTATTAATTGAATATGTTTCTATGTACACTTACCTTTAAACTGAAGCATCTGTATCAGTAATGAAGACATTTGAATCCATGTGAATGCAGCCATCGTGCTTCTCTGTCTCTCTCAGTCTCTGTTCTTGCTCTCACGTTCACAAATGAGACAGTCTCAGAGATGAATACAGCATCAACTTCCTGCTCACTTCCTCATAGTGACATCACTCCTTTTCTCTGCTCTTGCTGAATTAATTCAGTTCATTCAGCTTTTAGGCATCTGTATCTGCCCCTCTGTCTTAATGTAGATATAAAATTTGCTAAATCCTTTTTCACATTTAATAACTTTTATATTTAATCTATTTTGCAAACTCCCCTGTTTTCCCTTTAAAGGACTTTTTAACAGTGGAAAATATCTTTATCAATAATAGAAAAGAGGAAGTTAAATGTGTGAAGTCTGTTAGATGAGGTAAGTGTTTACATTAATGTAGCTCTTATGTACATTGGGCTTGTTATTAGAAAATAGGTTTATGGTGATGTTTTTCTGCACACATGAAATAGTTGACGACTCAAATTATTTACACACTAGAATCTGAATCTTAATCATTGTAATGAAACATGGTAATACTGGCGCAGGGGCCACTGTTAGCAGCTTGATAAAAACACAGATCAGATGTATTAGAGGTCTGAGACCTGTTTGTTCTTCATTGAATGTATGAAGTCATTCTTTCTGAGAAGTGAAGGGGAAGTGTTTTGGTGAGAATGTGGGTACAACAGCAGCAGAGCTCTGGAGGTTTCATAATGACCAGATGAACCTCTGACAGATAAATGGTTAACACATCGATGAACGTGACACTAAACTGTCTTTAGGATTCACAGCAGTTTCTACACACAGCAGGTCCTTATACCTTTTTTAATGTTGTGTAAGTATAATTCAGCTATCAAAAATAAAAGCAGATGTTTGCACATGTTTGGAAATGTTATAATACAAGTTCAGTACAAACAGAGCTGTTCAAACCAGCAGAGTAAAATTTTAATACTGAATATGAAAGAACAGGAAGTCAAACTGGAGACAATAATAGATGCTAGTTTGTACTGTGGTCTGTGGTGGATGGATCAGGTGTGTGTGAGAGAGAGAGAGTTTGAAAACACATAATAAAGTGGTTCACAAATATGTTTTTCATTTATTCGTATTATCATCCAAAACATGAAAAACAAAAATGTAACATTGACGTTATAATTTGAATCATAACATCTTTTACTATTTTTAAATGTCTTTAAAACTCACCTCCTCTCCACATCTCAAAAAGAGAGAGAAGAGCTCAGGGATAAAAATAAAGTATAAAGACAAACAATCAAAAGACAAAATTTAAGAAGCAATAAAAAACCTGTGATTCTGATCTCACTGTTTTACCTTCAGTAAACATCAGCAGCTACAGATTTACACAACAAAAGATCCTGTTAATCATAACTAAATGAAGGATAAAATATTGTTTTAAGTTAGATTTATCTAAAAACAAATCTAACTGCACATGAAAAAGGTTTTAGCTAAACATGAGATAAAATCAAAACTTTTTTTTGTTCCTTTTTTGAAACCTCTTTTCTGACAGGAGAAACATGATCTGAATGCTCTGTTGA
This sequence comes from Oreochromis niloticus, assembly GCF_001858045.2. NCBI lineage: Eukaryota > Metazoa > Chordata > Actinopteri > Cichliformes > Cichlidae > Oreochromis > Oreochromis niloticus. Next base: position 21,387,595 of record NC_031980.2, read on the forward strand.
GCCAAACTCATTTGTTTTGCCCAAAGGAGCTATATGAAATGTTTGTATCCTTCCGTTCTTAGTTTTTCTTTCTTTCTTTTTTTCTTTTATTTATTTTCATTCTCATTCACTTTGTTTATGTGTAATTTAGCAATACCAGAGCTGACAGGCAATGAAAGGTAAGAAGGGATAAAGAGAAGAAAAGGGAAAAAGAGAGTGACACGAAAAATAAAAAGCAGAGAAAATCTTAGAAAAGAGACAAATAAAAGTACAAAGCACTCATAGTTAAACTCAGCAGATCACCAACTGTTGCACCTGTAAGAAAACTGTAAAAAATATATAAAAGCAAACAGCACATCAGGAAAATACAAAGACACACATATACATGGTCAATTTTGCTATAAATGTGTGTGTGTGTGTGTGTGTGTGTGTGTGTGTGTGTGTGTGTGTGTGTGTGTCACAAGACGGACTTAATAATGAGGGTCAGAGGCCACAAGAACACCCCTGGACCCAGAAGTAGACGAAGAACAATCCAGTTCAGCAGGGCCATCCAAAGCACCCCAGGAGTACTTGAGACCCAAGCCCACACGTCCAGATGACAACCATGTGCAGGAGGAGGAGGGAGGCCCCAGAAAGAGTTCCTAAAAGTTCTCAAGGACAGTGACCAGCAGGGAGTGGTGGGGAGGAGCAACCCTCACCCATCATAACAATGTCCCACAGAGCTCAGCAAGTCTCAGACTTAGACCCAGCCACACACACACACACACACACACACACACACACACACACACACACACAGTGTTTCAACAGCAATGGGCTCATTTTTGTCACAAGATGATGTTTGAGTTGTTGATCAGTGGAGTCTGACAGAAGCAGAAGAGTCTCCAATGTTTTCATAGTTCACTCCATCTTCACCCTCATCATTTTGCTCCTGTGGAAAACAACACAACACACTTTAGATTCTCTCTGATATTCATACTTTGTGATGTTGTTTTCCTGTTTTGTTCGATGTTTTCAGTCTTATGCATTTTTATTACATTTTTTACATTTCTTATGATTACAGTTAAGCTTGGAACTTATAAATATTATTATTATTTTATTAATTAGTGTTATTAACTTAAATATTACTAACATATTTCTCATATATTGGCTTCTTTTCATTGTCTTCTGTTATATTCTGGAATCAAATTTAAAATCCTGCCCTCACATAAAATGTCTTGAATAATCAGTAATACTGATACGGTATCACCCTCATAAGAGCACTTCCCTTTCAGATTGTGGGCTTCCTTGTGGTTCCTTCAGTATTTTACAGTCGAACTGGAGGAAGAGTCTTTGAATATTAGGCCTAAAACTTTCCTTTTTGCTCAATCATATAGTTAGGGCTGGATCAGGTGACCCTGAATCCTTTCTTAGTTATGCTGCAATGGCTGCTGGGGGATTCTCATGATGCGTGGAGTATTTCGTCTTCAGTCACCTTTTCACCGGCTATGTGTTAATAGACCTCTCTGCATTTAATCATTACTTGTTATTAATCTCTGGCTCTTTTCCACAACATGTCTTTTGTCCTGTGGCAGATGGACACGACCAGTTGTGGCAGTTGGTGTTTTGTGTCAGGTGTACTCAACACCTTTTGTTTATGGTTTAAAACAACTAATAATAAATTTCATGAACTTAAGAAAGTAAATCAAGCAGCTGCAGAGTCTGTTTGAGTTTACTGAACTTAGACATACCTGCTGTAACATCTAAGTGAATCAGCATCAATCAGCTTTTATTTGCTCTTTCTTGTTATCACTCGACCTGGGCTGGTTTAAAGAAGTTCACTATTAACTAGCTTATTAGTTGTTCGAGCATTCTGAAGCCATGAAGCTCCGCCTCCCAGCACACGCCAAAACAGTGACATAGGGTTGAAACAGAAAAACAGAGCTCATGTAACATCTGCTTCTATCTTCTAGCTTTGGTGTCCTCTCTATTATTCCACAGTATTTATATAATTGGCTTTGCAGTGCTCCCTAGTCTGTGTATCGTTTGCTGTCGGATTTCACCTAGATCTGGCACCGGTAATAGTAACAAAAGTTACAGAGGAATATTGAGTGTTCAATCTTACAATGTTTTCTTTAGTCTGTGTTTTGTTTCCTGAAATAACAAAAATAAAAAACAAAAAAAATTACACTAAAACTCGAAGCTTTTTATGTATGAAAGTTTCATCTGTGAATGTTCTCACCTTTAGTTTTTATCCACATGTTGACTGTAACAGCAATATTAAGAGTGCTGCTAAACCCACAGACACAATGATGCATCTCACAAATACAGACAATCTAAAATAATAAAATATTTTGGCTTCAAATTTCTGTTCAGTACAAAACCAAAGATTTCAAATCTAATAAATACAGTCGGTTTTCTAACATGTAGAGATGACGGTTGATGTGTTTTTGGACTGTGGAGTTTCTGGCTGCAGAATTTATTTAAAAATACAAAATCAACTATTCTAAATGAACACCAGCAATGAAAATGTTAATAATCAACTAAATGTGTTCAAAAATATATTAGTAATAAAATATCATTTTATCTTTCATAGAAGCTAAACAGTCGATACAATTTTAAAAAACAGAGTGATTCAGTCACTACCGTCTGGTTGATTTGATGTTGTTGTCAGCGATGTCTTTACTTCCTCTTTTGTTGTCCATGTGTTTATTTTCACGGTTGGTTTAATTGTTGATGTTGTTGTTTTCACATCTTCACCTAAAGAAATGCAATAACAACATTAAAGACACCAACAGTAAGAAAAAACTTGAAAGTAAGTGAACAACAACAGAGAGGAAACAGTGGTGAGATGTTTAACAGTCTAACAAGTCTCATTTTTGATGATGTCTCATGTCTGAGGATATGTTCTCTTTATCTTCATACAGACACTCAACTGTGAGTCTACAGTGTTCATATGTCAACACAGAGCTGTTCAAGATGCTTTATCATTGTTCTCATGTACATACACTGGTGAAGATGGAGATATTGTAAGAGAAAAGCAACAATAGAAAAATGAACTTCATCACTGTGATCATAATTATTGTGGTGTTTCAGTTTGTTGTTCTAACAGGACAGTTTGAGCTGAAAACATTAAGATGTAAATACTCACTGTTAATAACAGACAGATCGATCATAATGTCTGAATATTCTTGTGATCCTGTTGCTGTTTTGAACTGTCTGCAGGTGTAATGACCAACATCCTGATCTGTGACCTTCTTTATAACCAGAGAACAGTCTGCAGAAAGACTCAGTCTGTCTGATTTACGTTTGGCTTCTTTATTCTGCCCAAATTCAAAGAGTGTTACTGTGCTGCTTGAATCACTGAAGATCCAGGTAGTACTGTTACAGTTATGCTGACCTTGTATCACATTTTTACAAGGCAGAGTAACATCATGTCCACGTTCAGCTGTGACAGTTTGAACAGTTTGATGTTGCTCAGTTGTTCCTGTTGAGAAAAAGAGAGAAATGTGAAACATCAAATATGTTATGAATATGAGTGTTATGTTTATAATGTGAAGTTTATTTTAAATATAACACAAGTTTAAGTTTCAACTTTAGTTTCCAAGAGTCAGCTCAAGTTGAAACTTTAACCATGACTGCCTCAGTTAAAGGAAGAATAAAGAATCCAGTTTATTAATTGAATGTGTTTCTATGTACACTTACCTTTAAACTGAAGCATCAGTGTCAGTAATGAAGACATTTGAATCCATGTGAATGCAGCCATCGTGCTTCTCTGTCTCTCTCAGTCTCTGTTCTTGCTCTCAGAGATGAACACAGCATCAACTTCCCGCTCACTTCCTCATAGTGACATCACTCCTTTTGTCTCATGTTGCTGAATGAATTATTTCACTTCATAGCTTTTAACCATCCTTAGCTCCATCTCTCTCCCAGTGTACATATACAATGAATAATTTTTTTTAAATTATTTTTTATATTTAATCTTTTTTGCAGACTCCCCTTTCGTCCCTTTAAACAGACTGTACAACAATGGAAACATTTGTGATCAACAACAGAAACAAGGAAGTTAAATGTGTGACTGTTAGATGAGGTAGGTGTGGCATTAATGAAGCTATTGTTTACATGTTGACTTATTATTAGAAAACAGTGTTCATGGTGGGTTTTTTCAGGACACATGAAAAGAGGTCAAAATACAAATTCTTCACAAACCAAAGTTTTATTCTTAATGTTCACAAGGAAACAAGATAATATTGCAGCAATGACCACTTCCGCTCGATAAGAATACTACTGAAACAGAGAGAGGGTGGATAAATCTAGAGCTAAGGAGAGGCTACATACCCACACAGTAGAATGGACCTCACAGCACAAGCTCCCTAACTATTATAAGAGTGTTTTATATGATTATGAAGAATGTTTTGTCAGTTATGTTTTCAAATATTAAGATGTCAACAAGGGAACACAGTATGGCTCATGTTCAAACAAAGAAAGTTTGTTCATCAAAAATGTATCGATCAGTGATCAGAATGTCCCAAAGCTGCCCGGGGCACAGAGCAATAAGCATCTTTTAAAGTGGTGTAACTGTGATCCAGTGTGATGTTGTCCCTGGTGGGGCAGTCTATATGCTGTCTGTATTTAGGGAGTTCGTGGTTTAGGTTTGCTCTGTTAAAATCCCCAAGGATAATTGTAAAGGAATCTGGGAATTTCCTTTCCAGGGTGGTAATCTGGTCAGCCAGCTCGCACAGTGCGTTGTTCGCGTTGGCCTGAGTAGGGATGTAAACTCCGACCAGCATGAAGGAAGAAAACTCCCGCGGTGAACGAAACAGTTTACAATTGATGAAAAAACTTTCCAAGGAGTGCCGTGCGTAATCCTCGCCGACGTAGTTTCACCAGCGCACCAGCGCGAGTACCCCGTCTACGTCTCCTCCAGGAGCCACAGAGAGCTTCTGCGCCTCCAACTAAAATCTCCAAAAAAAACTTTCTGGGTTTGTGAAAAATGGATAAGAACTATAGTAAGACGACTGCCTGATGTTTAGCAGTTGATCTCCGGAGAAAGTGATGTGGTCTGAGTGACCAAAAGTGCAGAAAATAAACAAAAACAAGAAAAGTGCGAGAGAGCGCAGTACCGAGGCTGCCATCCGCGGCGCCATCTTCGCCATTGATATCATTGACATGATAGAAGCTGTAAACTCAGCTCTGTAGAGTTGAGTTTACTCTCATCTGAGCCTTCCTGAAAATACTTGATTGTTTAGCTTGTTGGATAAACTGCCTTAGAAACACAGACTGAGGCCAGCATAAAAAAGAATATGTTCTTCGTTACTTCCTCTCATTCCCCCACTTCTCTCATGTGTCCCACCTTTTTTCCGACACCAGTAGATGGCAGTATTGAACTGAAAAACAGGGGACATGAACTACAGAGACCATGACTTTATCTCAGTGTGTACACCAAAGAACACAAAAGAAAAAGAAAGAAAGGAAAAATATGTAAATTTTACTGTATATATTTATTTATTCCTGCATCTCTTCACTGGCTTTCGGAGAGATTCAGAATCCACTTTAAAATTCTGTTATTAACATGAAATGCTCTGCAGGGACATGACAGGCCCCGCTTATATAGCAGAGCTTATGACACCTTTTCAATGCAGTCGGCCTCTCCGATCATTGAACCACGGTCCTCTAACTCACCCTGATTTTGAAACAAGAGGTAATGATGCTTTGAGGTTGTAGCGGTCACACTGTGGAAATCTTCCTCAGTCAATCAGGTTGGCTGACTCTGTTATTGTTTTAATCCTTTCACTTCATTTGTGACCATAGTGTCAAACCACACATGCATCTATGTGTGTATACTGGAATGAATGTCTGTCAGTATGACTGATTATGTGTGTGTTTATGTTTCTGTATGTTTTAACACTTGTACACTTATCTTCTACACTTTTAGTCAAGACCGCCTAAACCAAGACCAAGACAATACCAAGACAGACCGAGTCAAGACCAGGACAAAGTCGAGACGAGACCAAGACTGAGACCGATGCAAAAAAGTCTTTAAACTGCAGCCAGATGCTGCTTCGTTTACGGGTGTCAGGCATATTTATGTGTATTTGCGATGCACACGCACAGCCCTCCTCACCGCTGTCTACTGTCTCACTCACTTACCGAGAGGACAGACGCATGCTCCACTTGACTGTCGCGTCTCTCACCCTCTCTGTTTTTCACATAATGATATTATCCTATATCCTCACATGTGATTGGCCAAAATATGGAGGGATTGGAGCATAGCTGAGCCACTGTGTGAGAGCTGAGCAGCGAAAGGAAAATAAGTGAGGAGCCTGCTCTCGCTCGATGGGAGTCGACTCTTCTGATTCACTACAAAGCACTCTCTAAGCACGGCTCTTAGAGCTGAAGCTTTTGCGCACGACACATTATCGAATGTTACGTTGTGTGTTATGGATACTGTTGACTCCTAATCTCCAGACCACTATGTTGATCTGAGACTGCAAGACCGAGACAGCGAGACCAAGACGAGACCAAGACCACGTAAAACTGGTCTCGAGACATCCAGCTCTATTATCTTTAGTGTGCAGCTTTTATTTGAACTGGCTTTTGAAAAGTGCTCTATAAATAAAGTTATTATTGTTTTAATACATTAAACTGCACATGAAAACAAGTTTTGGCTTCTAAATATGAGAATAAATCAAAACTTAAATGTTTTAAACAGCAGTGGATTCATGTCTGTGCTGAGCTGATGATGCCGTTGATCAGTGGAGTCTGACAGAAGCAATTCAATTCAATTCAATTTTATTTATATAGCGCCAAATCACAACAAAAGTCACCTTAAGGCGCTTCATAGATACAGAGAAAAACCCAACAATCACTTTGGTGACAGTGGGAAGGAAAAACTCCCTTTTAACAGGAAGAAACCTCCAGCAGAACCAGGCTCAGGAGGGCGGGGCCATCTGCTGCGACCGGTTGGGGTGAAAGAAGGAAAACAGGATAGAAGACATGCTGTGGAAGAGAGACAGAGATTAATAACAGATATGATTCAATGCAGAGAGGTCTATTAACACATAGTGAGTGAGAAAGGTAACTGGAAAGGAAAAACTCAATGCATCATGGGAATCCCCGGCAGCCTACGTCTATTGCAGCATAACTAAGGGAGGATTCAGGGTGACCTGGTCCAACCCTAACTATATGCTTTAGCAAAAAGGAAAGTTTTAAGCCTAATCTTAAAAGTAGAGATAGTGTCTGTCTCCTGAATCCAAACTGGAAGCTGGTTCCACAGAAGAGGGGCCTGAAAACTGAAGGCTCTGCCTCCCATTCTACTTTTAAATACTCTAGGAACAACAAGTAAGCCTGCAGAGCGAGAGCGAAGTGCTCTAATAGGGTGATATGGCACTACAAGGTCATTAAGATAAGATGGGGCCTGATTATTTAAGACCTTGTATGTGAGGAGCAGATTTTGAATTCAATTCTGGATTTAACAGGAAGCCAATGAAGGGAAGCCAAAACAGGAGAAATCTGCTCTCTCTTTCTAGTCCCTGTCAGGACTCTTGCTGCAGCATTTTGAATTAACTGAAGGCTTTTCAGTGAGTTTTTAGGACATCCTGATAATAAAGAATTACAGTAGTCCAGCCTGGAAGTAATAAATGCATGAACTAGTTTTTCAGCGTCACTCTGAGACAGGATATTTCTAATTTTAGAGATGTTGCACAAATAGAAGAAAGCAGTCCTACATATTTGTTTAATATGTGCGTTGAAGGACATGTCCTGGTCAAAAATGACTCCAAGGTTCCTCACAGTGTTACTGGAGGCCAAGGTAATGCCATCCAGAGTAAGAATCTGCTTAGATACCATATTTCTAAGATTTTCAGGACTGAGTACAATAACCTCAGTTTTATCTGAATTAAGAAGCAGAAAGTTAGCGGCCATCCAGGTCTTTATGTCTTTAAGACATTCCTGCAGTTTAACTAATTGGTGTGTGTTACCTGGCTTCATGGGCAGATAGAGCTAAGCAGAAGAGTCTCAGAAGAGAACTTGAAAATTATATACTGTGCAAAACAACATACGAAGTCAAAATTGAAGGGAAGGACATTATCACTTATTTTGAAACCAAAGAAAAATCATTTTTGTGCCATTTTCAAACTTTATATCTTACTGGGGAAGATCCAGATTCATAAATGTAATTTTCAAAACTTATCCCCATTATTTAATTTGTTTTTAATTACTTAAACTCTCTTAAATGAACTTTAAATAAAAAAAAAGGTTTATCACTGATTGAAATTCACTCAGAAATTTTCAACAAAGCTGTCACAGATACAATTTTCTGTACAAAGTACGAAGCTATTATGAAGTCTGTCACATCCCATCCAAAGTCTGTCATTCTTTTAAAATCTTTATTTATTTACCGTTTCTTATTTTCATTATGTTGCTTATTGTTCCTCTTATTTGTCCTGTTTGTCTTTTTTTTTTCTTTTGTCCTGTATGTCTACTGTACAAAGTGAACTGGAATGACTGACTGTTCACTTTACAATTTTCAATAAAGTTCTGGAAGAAAAAAAAGCAGAAGAGTCTCAGATGTTTTTACAGTTCATAAAGTCTGGACCTTCTTGTTGTCCTGTTGCTGTTTTGTACTGTCTGCAGGTGTAACAACCAACATCCTGATCTGTGACCTTCTTTAAAGGTTTAGGTTTTAAATTTGACTTCTTTACTCTAAGTTCAAAGAGTGATACTGAGCTGTTTGATTCACTGAAGATCCAGGTAGCACTGATACAGTTATGCTGACCTTGTATCAAGTTTACTATATGAAGAAATATAAGAATAAGAGTGTTATGCTCTTGCTCTCAGTTTCACAAATGAGACAGTCTCAGAGATGAATACAGCATCAACTTCCTGCTCACTTCCTCATAGTGACATGAGTCATCTTGTCTCCTTTTACTGAATGAATTCAGTTCATAGTGTTTAAGCAGCCACATCTCCCTCTCTCTCTTAATGTAGATATTAAATGAGGTAAGTGTTTACTTTAATGCAGCTCTTCTGTACATTTGGTTCATTATTAGAAAACAGTGTTCACGGTGATGTTTGTCTGCACACATGAAAAGAGGTCAAGATTTAAACTCTTCACACACCAAAATTTGAGTTGTGATGTTCGCAATGATGACACTGCAGCAGTTAGACTGTTAGCAGTTAGATGAGATGTGTTAGTGGTCTGAGGCCTGATTGTTCCTCTTTACACCTCTGAAGCTGTTTTTTTTCTGAGACATGAAGAGGACGTGTTTAGCATTCACTAAAGAAAGTTCAAACTGTACTTAGCAAGAAGCTGGAAAGCCAGTCAGCACAGCACAATAAGAAAGTTAGCCTGTTAGCATCAGAGCCCTTGAACAGCATCTAAAACTTGAGGATTTTGGTTCACACTAATCTTTAAAACTAAGCGTGCACAATCAGACATGTTGTCATCACTTGTATTCTTTATTTCTTTTGTTTTTAAAGTGTGAAAGTTGAAATTGAGTGTTTTTTCTGTCAAATATGTTTTTTGAATGTCACAAACAGGAAGTTTGATATCATCATAGACACAGTGAGATACACCGCTCCTTTTTTGTATTGTTAAAAATGTCATGCACCAAATTAAACAAAAAAAAGTTATTGTGCAGTGTGTCACTTAATATACAGGTAAATGTCACTAGATGACAGTAACAACGAAGTCTTCTTCATTTCCAGGCCAATCGTGAAGCATAACGATTGTTACCTCAGTACAAATATACAGTCAGTTACATGTTTTAAAGATTTCTTCAGTAACTAAGGAGTTACATGATGTATTAACTGAGGTTAAGTAGTTCACTTAAAGTTTTTTGTGAAGACATCAAATAAAAGATGAATATTTAGATATATTAATGTGCTTCAGCCAATAATTCTTATGATATATTAAAAAAAACATTTCTTTGGACTTACTGCAGTAGCTAATTCTGACTCAATTCACACTCATGCACACCACTGCTTGATCCATGGTCTACATACCTTTGGATTACACTCAACATTAAATCATACAAAATTACAAATTTACTTTAAAAAGAACAAAAAGGAAGTTACTCCAAGTTACTATGAAGTTAGTCCAAACATTGATGCAGCATCAGAAAAACAATAGGAAACATTTTATGAGTAACATCCTATTTCTTTGGTTTGCTGATTGCGGAATAGAGGTCACTGGGATCATTGGGAACACCAGCAGGTGAGGCAGCTGTCACTGTGCTGTAAGTCACAGTGTCATCATCATCATCATCACCAGCCTGTATGAAAACATTATAAGATGTTCTTAAAGATAAAAACTGACATGGAATTTAAAAATCACAAACTTACTGCTAACATCATCCATATAAAAGTCAAAATCTTACCCGGGCTTTATTCTTGATCTTCTTGGTGAAGCTGATGGAGGCATATGACACACCATCATCAGCATCAGTCCACATCGTGTCCTGATTGGTTCCTGGACCAGATTCAGTGTCTGCAGGGTTTAAGCTCAGTCCCTGAAAAAATACAGTTTTATATTTAAAATCTGCTCAATGTAAACAACAACTTTGACCTAAAGAATATTTAATTGACTGATTCAACTTATTTGCAAATCATTTTCCTTCCTTTCAATCTTTGAACTATTTTACACTGAACTCAACACTAAAGGTCATTTAAAGACTCAGTCTGGTATAAAACTATAGAGTTCAAAGATGATGACATAAATGACTGAATAAGAACTTATTGGAAGATTTGAACTCACCGTGTTGTTGCCACATTGTGTTTTTTTTTCTGAAAAGAGGAAAAAAGATGAGTTTACTTATGAGTCAACTTATCATAAACTTTAATCTGTGAATGTTTTCACCTTTAGTTTTCTTCCATCTGATGATCATCACAACAGTTATTAAGAGAGCTGCTAAACCCACAGGAACAATGATAAACCCTGAATGAACTGGAGAGATTATTAAAAATGTTAAACATGATACTGAATTTCTCCACACATAGTCAAGTCTCAGTCTGACATCCAGACTTTGAAAAAAAAGAGATTCAGTCTCTACCTCCAGATGGATTATTTGATGCTGTTGTCAGTGTCCCTGCTGATGTCTTTAATTCCTCTCTTGTTGTCCTTGTGTTTCTTTTCACGGTTGGTTTAATTGTTGATGTTGTGGATTTTGTTGTCGATGATGTTTTTGTGGTGAACTTCACTGTTGTTGATTTAGTTGTTTTCACATCTTCACATAAAAGAAATACAATAACAACATTAAAGACACTGACAGTAAGAAAAGACTCACCTTTAGTATTTGTCCACATGTTGACTGTAACAGCAGATATTAAGAGTGCTGCTAAACCCACAGACACAATGATGCATCTCAACAAATACAGATAATCTGAAAATAATAAAAATATTTTGGCTTCAAATTTCTGTTCAGTACAAAAACCAAACATTTCAAATCTAATAAATACAGTCGGTTTTCTAACATGTAGAGATGACGGTTGATGTGTTTTTGGACTGTGGAGTTTCAGGCTGCAGTATTTATTTAAAAATACAAAATCAAATATTCTAAATAAACACCAGCAATGAAAATGTTAATAATCAACTAAATGTGTTCAAAAATATATTAGTAATAAAATTTCATTTTATCTTTTATAGAAGCTAAACTGTCGATACAAATTTAAAAAAACAGAGTGATTCAGTCACTACCGTCTGGTTGATTTGATGTTGTTGTCAGCGATGTCTTTACTTCCTCTTTTGTTGTCAATGTGTTTATTTTCACAGGTGGTTTAATTGTTGATGTTGTGGATTTTGTTGTCGATGATGTTTTTTTGGTGGACTTCACTGTTGTTGATTTTGTTGTTACCGGCTCTTCACACAAAGAAATGCAATAACAACATTAAAGACACCAACATTAAGAAAAGACTTGAAAGTAAGTGAACAACAACAGAGAGGAAACAGTGGTGAGATGTTTAACAGTCTAACAAGTCTCATTTTTGATGATGTCTCATGTCTGAGGATATGTTCTCTTTATCTTCATACAGACACTCAACTGTGAGTCTACAGTGTTCATATGTCAACACAGAGCTGTTCAAGATGCTTTATCATTGTTCTCATGTACATACACTGGTGAAGATGGAGATATTGTAAGAGAAAAGCAACAATAGAAAAATGAACTTCATCACTGTGATCATAATTATTGTGGTGTTTCAGTTTGTTGTTCTAACAGGACAGTTTGAGCTGAAAACATTAAGATGTAAATACTCACTGTTAATAACAGACAGATGAATCATAAAGTCTGGACCTTCTTGTGATCCTGTTGCTGTTTTGAACTGTCTGCAGGTGTAACGACCAACATCCTGATCTGTGACCTTCTTTATAACCAGAGAACAGTCTGCAGAAAGACTCAGTCTGTCTGATTCAGGTTTGACTTCTTTATTCTGCCCAAGTTCAAAGAGTTCTACTGAGCTGCTTGAATCACTGAAGATCCAGGTAGTACTGATACAGTTATGCTGACCTTGTATCACATTTTTACAAGGCAGAGTAACATCATGTCCACGTCCAGCTGTGACAGTTTGAACAGTTTGATGTTGCTCAGTTGTTCCTGTTGAGAAAAAGAGAGAGAGAAATGTGAAACATCAAATATGTTATGAATGTGAGTGTTATGTTTATAATGTGAAGTTTATTTTAAATACAACATGAGTTTAACTTTCAACTTTAGTTTCCAAGAGTCAGCTCAAGTCAAAAAGTTAATCATGACTGTCTCAGTTAAAGGAAGAATAAAGAAGTAACACTTGTGATAATAATGCAGTTTATTAATTGAATGTGTTTCTATGTACACTTACCTTTAAACTGAAGCATCAGTATCAGTAATGAAGACATTTGAATCCATGTGAATGCAGCCATCGTGCTTCTCTGTCTCTCTCAGTCTCTGTTCTTGCTCTCACGTTCACAAATGAGACAGTCTCAGAGATGAACACAGCATCAACTTCCTGCTCACTTCCTCATAGTGACATCACTCCTTTTCTCTGCTCTTGCTGAATTATTTCAGTTCATTCAGCTTTTAGACATCTGTATCTGCCCCTCTGTCTTAATGTAGATATAAAATTTGCTAAATCCTTTTTCACATTTAATAACTTTTATATTTAATCTATTTTGCAAACTCCCCTGTTTCCCTTTAAAGGACTGTTTAACAGTGGAAAATGTGTTGATCAATAATAGAAAAGAGAAGTTAAATGTGTGAAGACTGTTAGATGAGGTAAATGTTTACATTAATGCAGCTCTTCTGTACATTTGGTTTATTACTAGAAAATAAGTTTATGGTGATGTTTTTCTGCACACATGAAATAGTTGACGACTCAAATTATTTACACACTAGAATCTGATCCTTAATCATTGTAATGAAACATGGTAATACTGCCACAGGGGCCACTGTTAGCAGCTTGATAAAAACACAGATCAGATGTGTTAGTGGTCTGAGACCTGTTTGTTCTTCATTGAATGTGTGAAGTCATTCTTTCTAAGAAGTGAAGGGGAAGTGTTTTGGTGAGAATGTGGGTACAACAGCAGCAGAGCTCTGGAGGTTTCATGATGACCAGATGAACCTCTGACAGATAAATGGTTAACACATCGATGAACGTTAAACTAAACTGTCTTTAGGATTCACAGCAGTTTCTACACAGCAGGTCCTTATACCTTTTTTAATGTTGTGTAAGTATAATTCAGCTATCAAAAATAAAAGCAGATGTTTGCACATGTTTGGAAATGTTATAATACAAGTTCAGTACAAACAGAGCTGTTCAAACCAGCAGAGTAAAAGTTTAATACTGAATATGAAAGAACAGGAAGTCAAACTGGAGACAATAATAGATGCTAGTTTGTACTGTGGTCTGTGGTGGATGGATCAGGTGTGTGTGAGAGAGAGAGAGAGTTTGAAAACACATAATAAAGTGGTTCACAAATATGTTTTTCATTTATTCGTATTATCATCCAAAACATGAAAAAGAAAAATGTAACATTGACGTTATAATTTGAATCATAACATCTTTTACTATTTTTAAATGTCTTTAAAACTCACCTCCTCTCCACATCTCAAAAAGAGAGAGAAGAGCTCAGGGATAAAAATAAAGTATAAAGACAAACAATCAAAAGACAAAATTTAAGAAGCAATAAAAAACCTGTGATTCTGATCTCACTGTTTTACCTTCAGTAAACATCAGCAGCTACAGATTTACACAACAAAAGATCCTGTTTATCATAACTAAATGAAGGATAAAATATTGTTTTAAGTTAGATTTATCTAAAAACAAATCTAACTGCACATGAAAAAGGTTTTAGCGAAACATGAGATAAAATCAAAACTTTTTTTTGTTCCTTTTTTGAAACCTCTTTTCTGACAGGAGAAACATGATCTGAATGCTCTGTTGTGCCAAACACATTTGTTTTGCCCAAAGGAGCAATATGAAATGTCTGTAGCCTTCCGTTCTTAGTTTTTCTTTCTTTTTTTCTTTTATATATTTTCATTCTTATTCACTTTGTTTATGTGTAATTTAGCAATACCAGAGCTGACAGGCAATGAAAGGTAAGAAGGGGTAAAGAGAAGACAGGGGAAAAAGAGAGTGACACAAAAAATAAAAAGCAGAGAAAATCTTAGAAAAGAGACAAATAAAAGTACAAAGCACTCATAGTTAAACTCAGCAGATCACCAACTGATGCACCTGTAAGAAAACTGTAAGAAAATATATATAAAGCAAACAGCACATCAGGAAAATACAAAGACACACATGTACATGGTCAACTTTGCTATGTGTGTGTGTGTGTGTGTGTGTGTGTGTGTGTGTGTGTGTGTGTGTGTGTGTGTGTGTGTGTGTGTGTGTCACAAGATGGACTTAATAATGAGGGTCAGAGGCCACAAGAACACCCCTGGACCCAGAAGTAGACAAAGAACAATCCAGTTCAGCAGGGCCATCCAAAGCACCCCAGGAGTACTTGAGACCCAAGCCCACACGTCCAGATGACAACCATGTGCAGAAGGAGGAGGGAGGCCCCAGAAAGAGTTCCTAAAAGTTCTCAAGGACAGTGACCAGCAGGGAGTGGTAGGGAGGAGCAACCCTCACCCGCCATAACAATGTCCCACAGAGCTCAGCAAGTCTCAGACTTAGACCCAGCCACACACACACACACACACACACACACACACACACACACACACACACACACACACACACACAGTGTTTCAACAGCAATGGGCTCATTTTTGTCACAAGGTGATGTTTGAGTTGTTGATCAGTGGAGTCTGACAGAAGCAGAAGAGTCTCCAATGTTTTCATAGTTCACTCCATCTTCACCCTCATCATTTTGCTCCTGTGGAAAACAACACAACACACTTTAGATTCTCTCTGATATTCATACTTTGTGATGTTGTTTTCCTGTTTTGTTCGATGTTTTCAGTCTTATGCATTTTTATTACATTTTTTAGATTTCTTATGATTACAGTTAAGCTTGGAACTTATAAATATTATTATTATTTTATTAATTAGTGTTATTAACTTAAATATTACTAACATATTTCTCATATATTGGCTTCTTTTCATTGTCTTCTGTTATATTCTGGAATCAAATTTAAAATCCTGCCCTCACATAAAATGTCTTGAATAATCAGTAATACTGATACAGTATCACCCTCATAAGAGCACTTCCCTTTCAGATTGTGGGCTTCCTTGTGGTTCCTTGAGTATTTTACAGTCGAACTGGAGGAAGAGCTTTTGAAGATTAGGCCTAAAACTTTCCTTTTTGCTCAATCATATAGTTAGGGCTGGATCAGGTGACCCTGAATCCTCTCTTAGTTATGGTGCAAAGGCTGCTGGGGGATTCTCATGATGCGTGGAGTATTTCGTCTTCAGTCACCTTTTCACCCGCTATGTGTTAATAGACCTCTCTGCATTTAATCATTACTTGTTATTAATCTCTGGCTCTTTTCCACAACATGTCTTTTGTCCTGTGGCAGATGGACACGACCAGTTGTGACAGTTGGTGTTTTGTGTCAGGTGTACTCAACACCTTTTGTTTATGGTTTAAAACAACTAATAATAAATTTCATGAACTTAAGAAAGTAAATCAAGCAGCTGCAGAGTCTGTTTGAGTTTACTGAACTTAGACATACCTGCTGTAACATCTAAGTGAATCAGCATCAATCAGCTTTTATTTGCTCTTTCTTGTTATCACTCGACCTGGGCTGGTTTAAAGAAGTTCACTATTAACTAGCTTATTAGTTGTTCGAGCATTCTGAAGCCATGAAGCTCCGCCTCCCAGCACACGCCAAAACAGTGATATAGGGTTGAAACAGAAAAGCAGAGCTCATGTAACATCTGCTTCTATCTTCTAGCTTTGGTGTCCTCTCTATTATTCCACAGTATTTATATAATTGGCTTTGCAGTGCTCCCTAGTCTGTGTATCGTTTGCTGTCGGATTTCACCTAGATCTGGCACCGGTAACAGTAACAAAAGTTACAGAGGAATATTGAGTGTTCAATCTTACAATGTTTTCTTAAGTCTGTGTTTTGTTTCCTGAAATAACAAAAATAAAAAACAAAAAAAAAAATTACAGTAAAACTCGAAGCTTTTTATGTATGAAAGTTTCATCTGTGAATGTTCACACCTTTAGTGTTTGTCCATATGTTGACTGTAACAGCAGATATTAAGAGTGCTGCTAAACCCACAGACACAATGATGCATCTCAGCAAATACAGATAATCTGAAAATAATAAAAATATTTTGGCTTCAAATTTCTGTTCAGTACAAAAACCAAAGATTTCAAATCTAATAAATACAGTCGGTTTTCTAACATGTAGAGATGACGGTTGATGTGTTTTTGGACTGTGGAGTTTTAGGCTGCAGTATTTATTTAAAAATACAAAATCAAATATTATAAATAAACACCAGCAATGAAAATGTTAATAATCAACTAAATGTGTTCAAAAATATATTAGTAATAAAATTTCATTTTATCTTTTATAGAAGCTAAACAGTCGATACAGATTTTAAAAAAACAGAGTGATTCAGTCACTACCGTCTGGTTGAATATTTGATGTTGTTGTCAGCGATGTCTTTACTTCCTCTCTTGTTGTCAATGTGTTTATTTTCACGGTTGGTTTAATTGTTGATGTTGTTGATTTGGTTGTTTTCACATCTTCACCTAAAGAAATGCAATAACAACATTAAAGACACCAACAGTAAGAAAAGACTTGAAAGTAAGTGAACAACAACAGAGAGGAAACAGTGGTGAGATGTTTAACAGTCTAACAAGTCTCATTTTTGATGATGTCTCATGTCTGAGGATATGTTCTCTTTATCTTCATACAGACACTCAACTGTGAGTCTACAGTGTTCATATGTCAACACAGAGCTGTTCAAGATGCTTTATCATTGTTCTCATGTACATACACTGGTGAAGATGGAGATATTGTAAGAGAAAAGCAACAATAGAAAAATGAACTTCATCACTGTGATCATAATTATTGTGGTGTTTCAGTTTGTTGTTCTAACAGGACAGTTTGAGCTGAAAACATTAAGATGTAAATACTCACTGTTAATAACAGACAGATGACTCATAAAGTCTGGACCTTCTTGTGATCCTGTTGCTGTTTTGAACTGTCTGCAGGTGTAACGACCAACATCCTGATCTGTGACCTTCTTTATAACCAGAGAACAGTCTGCAGAAAGACTCAGTCTGTCTGATTTAGGTTTGGCTTCTTTATTCTGCCCAAGTTCAAAGAGTGATACTGTGCTGCTTGAATCACTGAAGATCCAGGTAGTACTGCTACTGTTGTAAAGGCTCACCTTTCAGCACATTCACTTCACCAGATGCACCTTGTTTCTTTTCCTCACCTGATTGGGTGTGGTGCTTGGCCTTAATTGCACTCACCTGTCACTCGTTATATAAGGACTGCACTCACCTACCCCTCACTCTTTCTTCACTCCCACATGGGGTGGCAGTTGAGGTGAGTTTCTGTTTGAGTCGCCTGCGTTCATGTATTATTTTGAGTTACGTAAATCATACTTTATGTCCTTTTTAGAGAGAGCAGTCCATGTGTGTCTTTCCTTTACCCATTATTCAATAAAATGACAAAACCTGCAAATGATTGATGACTGCTTATTCTCATTCTAATCGAATGAGCCCATGATGATGACTACTTAAACCCTGAGCCTTCCTTCCTCCAAAACATGGTCCTCCGAGCCGGAGTAGTGTTATCATCATGGATTCACAGCAGCCATTGACTGAAGGCTTCAGACGTTCCAGTCGTGATAGTCGACCTCCTACCCACCTGCAGCAGTATGGCGTTCAGTACCCTGGAAGTATAAGTGCTAGATGTGATACAGGGAGTCAAACGGAATGCCAGCATACTGACACAGACACACATGGGCTGCAGGATCCTGACGGGGAGTCAGAAAGTCAACCGGAGACATCCCCTGCTCCTTTACCCACCAATCAAGATGAGGTGATGAGGGAACTCCTGGTGACGATGAGGGAGATTAGGCAATTTATGATTCAATTATCTCCTCCCCATTCTCGCAGTTCCTCCAGATCTTCAATTCACACTGTCTCATCTGATGAAAGCAAATCCTCTGTATGTGGTTTACAAGCCATTTCCCAAACGCATCAGCAACACAAGCAGTTCCCAGTGATTGATCCAGCAACATGTCAATCACCCTTTCAGCCCCCACAGGTTAGCCGTCACTCTGGTGCAGTTCCGGCTTCTAGCCCTCCTTTCCCTAATTCAACAATATTAGATGCTGCAGTTCCTTCAAGTGGTTTGCCTAGACCAGTTTTTCCTACACCAGATGAGACTCCTTTTAATTTCCTGGCCACGCCACTGCAAGGTCCCCACCAGCTACATCTGATGTTTTGCATGCACAAAAACCTTCGGTACCCATTACTGCTAGTTCTAGTCACCCTGTTAGCACTAGAACACATGTGTATAAGCTTGAGGGTCCTTCTTTCCCAGACCTTACCAGTGAAGATGAAATCCAGTATAGGCTGTTACGAATGGCCCTTACTAACCTGCTTGACCCTCATGAGACAGAGCACTTTAAATATCATGTCTTTCTCGATCATCTGAAAGTAGACCAAGCTAAACGGTTAGCTATTTCCTTTTCCTATGCTCCTGACCCATACACTCAAGCCATCAAAGCCCTTGATGAGCGTTATGGGCAACCAAGACAGCTAGCATTGAAAGAGCTACGGAATATACTGGAGCTTCCTCCTATCAGAGCAGGTGATGGTCGGACTCTGGATAACTTTGCTCTTCGTGTGCAAGCTTTAGTTGGTTTGCTTAGCACTATGGGTGATCAAGGACAGACAGAACTAAATTGTGGCTCCCATGTCGATTGCCTACTTGAAAAGTTGCCCGCAGAGCATTCCAGTCGCTTCAAACGGCACATTTACAGGGAACAAGGAGATATGATGTATGACTTATCTTTGTTCTCGTCCTGGTTGCAAATGGAGTGCAAGTGTCAACCAAGAAAGGCCAGTTCTGTTTCATCCTTTAACCAGCCATGACCTGCCCATAAGTACACCTCTCCACTCACAACAATATTAGATGGGACAAATCCATCCGATCCTGTACAGGCAGCACAACCCATCATAATGACTAAGGCAAGATGTGCATATTGCTGCTCACCTGAACACCACATTAGCAAGTGCCCTGAGTTCATTAGCAAGACAAAGGATGAGAAAATAAACTGGATAAAGAGAAACAAACGGTGTTGGCGTTGTGCTAGAACTCATCAGGCTGCAAAGTGCGATCTGAGAAAAGACTGTGCTACCTGCATGAGAAGACATCTACAGATCCTATGTGAGGTGAATCGGAGACTTAGAACTGAAGTTAATCCTGTAGTGAGGAGACTGTACTTTGATAAACCTAGTGACTGTCCTAGTGTACTATTAAAAGTTGTGAAAGTGCTCCTGCGTAATGGCAAAAGAACCCTGGAAACATATGCCGTACTTGACGATGGCTCCCAACGCACCATGCTTCTGACATCAGCAGCTCAGCATCTCCACCTAACTGGGAAAGTTGAAAAATTATCACTCAAAACTGTCCATCAAGAAGTTGAAACCATTCAAGGTTCTTCTGTAAGTTTCCAGATTTCTCCCATCGCACATCCAGAGAAAACTTACACAATTAATGCCTTCGCTACAAATCACTTAGCACTTTCAGACCACACCTACCCCGTATCCTCTCTTCAACGGAAATACAAGCATCTTCAAGGTATCCCATTAACCTTTATTAACAAAGCAGCTCCACTACTGCTCATAGGCTCTGATCATACCCACCTTATTACGCCTATTGCACCAGTTAGACATGGACCATTTGGATCTCCTGCAGCAGTCAAAACCCGCTTAGGATGGACACTCCAAGGTCCAATCACAGACTTCCAACCCCAGAGCAGTTCCACGCATGCCCAATGTTTGTTCACATCTTCCAGTTCAGGTGAACCGCTCCAGCACATCCTCGTGTCCACTGATGGCTCTGAATTCATTCAGCCACCTCCTACTCTACCATCAGCAGTACCTACGTCGTCACCGGCAGTGCCGCTATCACCAGTTCCACCGCCTGTGGCTGCCATTCCACCAGTGGTCAGGGCACCGCCTGCTCCTGCATCACCTGGTCCTGCCCCTGCCAAGTCCCGTAAATTGCCCCCAGCACCTGCAAAACTGCCCGACGGTCTGCAGGTCTGGGCCTGCAGGTCTGGGCCTGCAGCTGCATCCCACGCGGTTGGCATTTGGACCTGCTTTGCCGCCACCGCTGGCTACATGGTCGGCCCCCTGAACTGTCTGGCCTGCGCTGTCAACCTCTAGGTCGACCCGCTGAACC
The DNA here is from genome assembly GCF_001858045.2 of Oreochromis niloticus. Lineage (NCBI taxonomy): Eukaryota > Metazoa > Chordata > Actinopteri > Cichliformes > Cichlidae > Oreochromis > Oreochromis niloticus. The sequence continues at coordinate 21,408,411 of NC_031980.2, forward strand.
TATATTAGACCTGTAGCATGTCTGATTTCTCTGGCCCCGCTTTGTGGAAAAGAACTACTCTAATCCTTTGAACATATTTCTCAGTAGAAATATGGGGGCGGCTATTGTAAAAGCTCACCTTTCAGCACATTCACTTCACCAGATGCACCTTGTTTCTTTTCCTCACCTGATTGGGTGTGGTGCTTGGCCTTAATTGCACTCACCTGTCACTCGTTATATAAGGACTGCACTCACCTACCCCTCACTCTTTCTTCACTCCCACATGGGGCGGCAGTTGAGGTGAGTTTCTGTTTGAGTCTCCTGAGTTCATGTATTATTTTGAGTTACTTAAATCATACTTTGTCCTTTTTAGAGAGAGCAGTCCATGTGTGTCTTTCCTTTACCCATTATTCAATAAAACGACAAAACCTGCAAATGATTGATGACTGCTTATTCTCATTCTAATCGAATGAGCCCATGATGATGACTACTTAAACCCTGAGCCTTCCTTCCTCCAAAACAGCTACAGTTATGCTGACTTTGTATCACATTTTTACAGGGCAGAGTAACATGTCCACGTCCCGCTGTGACCGTTTGAACAGTTTGATGCTGCTCAGTTGTTCCTGTTGAGAAAAAGAGAGAGAGAAATGTGAAACATCAAATATGTTATGAATATGAGTGTTATGTTTATAATGTGAAGTTTGTTTTAAATACAACACAAGTTTATGTTTCAACTTTAGTTTCCAAGAGTCAGCTCAAGTTGAAACTTTAACCATGACTGCCTCAGTTAAAGGAAGAATAAAGAATCCAGTTTATCAACTGAATGTGTTTCTATGTACACTTACCTTTAAACTGAAGCATCAGTATCCATAATGAAGACATTTGAATCCATGTGAATGCAGCCATCGTGCTTCTGTCTCTGTTCTTGCTCTCAGAGATGAACACAGCATCAACTTCCTGCTCACTTCCTCATAGTGACATCACTCCTTTTGTCTCATGTTGCTGAATGAATTATTTCACTTCATAGCTTTTAAACATCCTCAGCTCCATCTCTCTCCCAGTGTACATATACAATGAATAATTTTTTTTTAAATTATCTTTTATATTTAATCTTTTTTGCAGACTCCCCTTTCGTCCCTTTAAACAGACTGTACAACAATGGAAACATTTGTGATCAACAACAGAAACAAGGAAGTTAAATGTGTGAAGACTGTTAGATGAGGTAGGTGTGGCATTAATGAAGCTATTGTTTACATGTTGACTTATTATTAGAAAACAGTGTTCATGGTGGGTTTTTTCAGGACACATGAAAAGAGGTCAAAATACAAATTCTTCACAAACCGAAGTTTTATTCTTAATGTTCACAAGGAAACAAGATAATATTGCAGCAATGACCACTTCCGCTCGATAAGAATACTACTGAAACAGAGAGAGGGGATAAATCTAGAGCTAAGGAGAGGCTACATAGACCTCACAGCACAAGCATACTCCCAAACTATTATAAGAGTGTTAGTTATGTTTTCAAATGTTAAGATGTCAAACAAAGGGAGAACACACTACGGCTCATGTTCAAACAAAGAAAGTTTGTTCATCAAAAATGTATCGATCAGTGATCAGAATGTCCCAAAGCTGCCCGGGGCACAGAGCAATAAGCATCTTTTAAAGTGGTGTAACAGTGATCCAGTATGATGTTGTCCCTGGTGGGGCAGTCTATATGCTGTCTGTATTTAGGGAGTTCGTGGTTTAGGTTTGCTCTGTTAAAATCTCCAAGGATACTTGTAAAGGAATCCGGGAATTTCCTTTCCAGGGTGGTGATCTGGTCAGCCAGCTCGCACAGTGCGTTGTTCGCGTTGTTGGCCTGGGAGGGATGTAAACTCCGACCAGCATGAAGGAAGAAAACTCCCGCGGTGAACGAAACAGTTTACAATTGATGAAAAAACTTTCCAAGGAGTGCCGTGCGTAATCCTCGCCGACGTAGTTTCACCAGCGCACCAGCGCGAGTATGGAAGAAATATAGTATCATCAGAATCCAACTATTTTTAGACACGCGAGTACCCCGTCTACGTCTCCTCCAGGAGCCACAGAGAGCTTCTGCGCCTCCAACTAAAATCTCCCAAAAAAACTTTCTGGGTTTGTGAAAAATGGATAAGAACTATAGTGAGACGACTGCCTGATGTTTAGCAGTTGATCTCCGGAGAAAGTGATGTGGTCTGAGTGACCAAAAGTGCAGAAAATAAACAAAAACAAGAAAAGTGCGAGAGAGCGTGGTACCGAGGCTGCTATCCGCGGTGCCATCTTCGCCATTGATATCATTGACATGATAGAAGCTGTAAACTCAGCTCTGTAGAGTTGAGTTTACTCTCATCTGAGCCTTCCTGAAAATACTTGATTGTTAGCTTGTTGGATAAACTGCCTTAGAAACACAGACTGAGGCCAGCATAAAAAAGAATATGTTCTTCGTTACTTCCTCTCATTCCCCCACTTCTCTCATGTGTCCCACCTTTTTTCCGACACCAGTAGGTGGCAGTATTGAACTGAAAAACAGGGGACATGAACTACAGAGACCATGACTTTATCTCAGTGTGTACGCCAAAGAACACAAAAGAAAAAAGAAAGAAAGGAAAAATATGTAAATTTTACTGTATATATTTATTTATTCCTGCATCTCTTCACTGGCTTTCGGAGAGATTCAGAATCCACTTTAAAATTCTGTTATTAACATGAAATGCTCTGCAGGGACATGACAGGCCCCGCTTATATAGCAGAGCTTATGACACCTTTTCAATGCAGTCGGCCTCTCCGATCATTGAACCACGGTCCTCTAACTCACCCTGATTTTGAAACAAGAGGTAATGATGCTTTGAGGTTGTAGTGGTCACACTGTGGAAATCTTCCTCAGTCAATCAGGTTGGCTGACTCTGTTATTGTTTTAATCCTTTCACTTCATTTGTGACCATAGTGTCAAACCACACATGCATCTATGTGTGTATACTGGAATGAATGTCTGTCAGTATGACTGATTATGTGTGTGTTTATGTTTCTGTATGTTTTAACACTTGCACACTTATCTTCTAGACTTTTAGTCAAGACCGCCTAAACCAAGACCAAGACAATACCAAGACAGACCGAGTCAAGACCAGGACAAAGTCGAGACGAGACCAAGACTGAGACCGATGCAAAAAAGTCTTTAAACTGCAGCCAGATGCTGCTTCGTTTACGGCTGTCAGGCATATTTATGTGTATTTGCGATGCACTCACACAGCCCTCCTCACCGCTGTCTACTGTCTCACTCACTTACCGAGAGGACAGACGCACGCTCCACTTGACTGTCGCGTCTCTCACCCTCTCTGTTTTTCACACAATGATATTATCCTATATCCTCACATGTGATTGGCCAAAATATGGAGGGATTGGAGCATAGCTGAGCCACTGTGTGAGAGCTGAGCAGCGAAAGGAAAATAAGTGAGGAGCCTGCTCTCGCTCAATGGGAGTCGACTCTTCTGATTCGCTACAAAGCACTCTCTAAGCACGGCTCTTAGAGCTGATGCTTTTGCGCGTGACACATTATCGAACGTTACGTTGTGTGTCATGGATACTGTTGACTCCAAATCTCCCGACCACTATGTCGATCTGAGACAGCAAGACCGAGACAGCGAGACCAAGACGAGACCAAAACCACGTAAAAGTGGTCTCGAGACATCCAGCTCTATTATCTTTAGTGTGCAGCTTTTATTTGAACTGGCTTTTGAAAAGTGCTCTATAAATAAAGTTATTATTGTTTTAATACATTAAACTGCACATGAAAACAAGTTTTGGCTTCTAAATATGAGAATAAATCAAAACTTAAATGTTTTAAACAGCAGTGGATTCATGTCTGTGCTGAGCTGATGATGCCGTTGATCAGTGGAGTCTGACAGAAGCAATTCAATTCAATTCAATTTTATTTATATAGCGCCAAATCACAACAAAAGTCACCTTAAGGCGCTTCATAGATACAGAGAAAAACCCAACAATCACTTTGGTGACAGTGGGAAGGAAAAACTCCCTTTTAACAGGAAGAAACCTCCGGCAGAACCAGGCTCAGGGAGGGGCGGGGCCATCTGCTGCGACCGGTTGGGGTGAAAGAAGGAAAACAGGATAAAGACATGCTGTGGAAGAGAGACAGAGATTAATAACAGATATGATTCGATGCAGAGAGGTCTATTAACACATAGTGAGTGAGAAAGGTGACTGGAAAGGAAAAACTCAATGCATCATGGGAATCCCCGGCAGCCTACGTCTATTGCAGCATAACTAAGGGAGGATTCAGGGTCACCTGGTCCAGCCCTAACTATATGCTTTAGCAAAAAGGAAAGTTTTAAGCCTAATCTTAAAAGTAGAGATAGTGTCTGTCTCCCGAATCCAAACTGGAAGCTGGTTCCACAGAAGAGGGGCCTGAAAACTGAAGGCTCTGCCTCCCATTCTACTTTTAAATACTCTAGGAACAACAAGTAGGCCTGCAGAGCAAGAGCGAAGTGCTCTAAGAGGGTGATATGGCACTACAAGGTCATTAAGATAAGATGGGGCCTCATTATTTAAGACCTTGTATGTGAGGAGCAGGATTTTGAATTCAATTCTGGATTTAACAGGAAGCCAATGAAGGGAAGCCAAAACAGGAGAAATATGCTCTCTCTTTCTAGTCCCTGTCAGTACTCTTGCTGCAGCATTTTGGATCAGCTGAAGGCTTTTCAGTGAGTTTTTAGGACATCCTGATAATAATGAATTACAGTAGTCCAGCCTGGAAGTAATAAATGCATGAACTAGTTTTTCAGCATCACTCTGAGACAGGATATTTCTAATTTTAGAGATGTTGCGCAAATGGAAGAAAGCAGTCCTACATATTTGTTTAATATGTGCGTTGAAGGACATGTCCTGGTCAAAAATGACTCCAAGGTACCTCACAGCATTACTGGAGGCCAAGGTAATGCCATCCAGAGTAAGAATCTGGTTAGATACCATATTTCTAAGATTTTCAGGGCCGAGTACAATAACCTCAGTTTTATCTGAATTAAGAAGCAGAAAGTTAGCGGCCATCCAGATCTTTATGTCTTTAAGACATTCCTGCAGTTTAACTAATTGGTGTGTGTTACCTGGCTTCATGGATAGATAGAGCTAAGCAGAAGAGTCTCAGAAGAGAACTTGAAAATTATATACTGTGCAAAACAACATACGAAGTCAAAATTGAAGGGAAGGACATTATCACTTATTTTGAAACCAAAGAAAAATCATTTTTGTGCCATTTTCAAACTTTATATCTTACTGGGGAAGATCCAGATTCATAAATGTAATTTTCAAAATTTATCCCCATTATTTAATTTGTTTATCACTGATTGAAATTCACTCAGAAATTTTCAACAAAGCTGTCACAGATACAATTTTCTGTATAAAGTACGAAGCTATTATGAAGTCTGTCACATCCCATCCAAAGTCTGTCATTCTTTTAAAATCTTTATTTATTTACCGTTTCTTATTTTCATTATGTTGCTTATTGTTCCTCTTATTTGTCCTGTTTGTCTTTTTTTTTTCTTTTGTCCTGTATGTCTACTGTACAAAGTGAACTGGAATGACTGACTGTTCACTTTACAATTTTCAATAAAGTTCTGGAAGAAAAAAAAGCAGAAGAGTTTCAGATGTTTTTACAGTTCATAAAGTCTGGACCTTCTTGTTGTCCTGTTGCTGTTTTGTACTGTCTGCAGGTGTAACGACCAACATCCTGATCTGTGACCTTCTTTAAAGGTTTAGGTTTTAAATTTGACTTCTTTACTCTAAGTTCAAAGAGTGATACTGAGCTGTTTGATTCACTGAAGATCCAGGTAGCACTGATACAGTTATGCTGACCTTGTATCAAGTTTACTATATGAAGAAATATAAGAATAAGAGTGTTATGCTCTTGCTCTCAGTTTCACAAATGAGACAGTCTCAGAGATGAATACAGCATCAACTTCCTGCTCACTTCCTCATAGTGACATGAGTCATCTTGTCTCCTTTTACTGAATGAATTCAGTTCATAGTGTTTAAGCAGCCACATCTCCCTCTCTCTCTTAATGTAGATATTAAATGAGGTAAGTGTTTACTTTAATGCAGCTCTTCTGTACATTTGGTTCATTATTAGAAAACAGTGTTCACGGTGATGTTTGTCTGCACACATGAAAAGAGGTCAAGATTTAAACTCTTCACACACCAAAATTTGAGTCGTGATGTTCGCAATGATGACACTGCAGCAGTTAGACTATTAGCAGTTAGATGAGATGTGTTAGTGGTCTGAGGCCTGATTGTTCCGCTTTACACCTCTGAAGCCGTTTTTTTTCTGAGACATGAAGAGGAAGTGTTTAGCATTCACTAAAAAAAGTTCAAACTGTACTTAGCAAGAAGCTGGAAAGCCAGTCAGCACAGCACAATAAGAGAGTTAGCCTGTTAGCATCAGAGCCCTTGAACAGCATCTACAACTTGAGGATTTTGGTTCACACTAATCTTTAAAACTAAGCGTGCACAATCAGACATGTTGTCATCACTTGTATTCTTTATTTCTTTTGTTTTTAAAGTGTGAAAGTTGAAATTGAGTGTTTTTTCTGTCAAATATGTTTTTTGAATGTCACAAACAGGAAGTTTGATATCATCATAGACACAGTGAGATACACCGCTCCTTTTTTGTATTGTTAAAAATGTCATGCACCAAATTAAACAAAAAAAAGTTACTGTGCAGTGTGTCACTTAATATACAGGTAAATGTCACTAGATGACAGTAACAATGAAGTCTTCTTCATTTCCAGGCCAATCGTGAAGCATAACGATTGTTACCTCAGTACAAATATACAGTCAGTTACATGTTTTAAAGATTTCTTCAGTAACTAAGGAGTTACATGATGTAGTAACTGAGGTTAAGTAGTTCACTTAAAGTTTTTTGTGAAGACATCAAATAAAAGATGAATATTTAGATATATTAATGTGCTTCAGCCAATAATTCTTATGATATATTAAAAAAAACATTTCTTTGGACTTACTGCAGTAGCTAATTCTGACTCAATTCACACTCATGCACACCACTGCTTGATCCATGGTCTACATACCTTTGGATTACACTCAACATTAAATCATACAAAATTACAAATTTACTTTAAAAAGAACAAAAATGAAGTTACTCTATCATCCAAACATTGATGCAGCATCAGAAAAACAATAGGAAACATTTTATGAGTAACATCCTATTTCTTTGGTTTGCTGATGGCGGAATAGAGGTCACTGGGATCATTGGTAACACCAGCAGGTGAGGCAGCTGTCACTGTGCTGTAAGTCACAGTGTCATCATCACCAGCCTGTATGAAAACATTATAAGATGTTCTTAAAGATAAAAGCTGACATGGAATTTAAAAATCACAAACTTGCTGCCAACATCATCCATAGAAAAGTCAAAATCTTACCCGGGCTTTATTCTTGATCTTCTTGGTGAAGCTGATGGAGGCATATGACACACCATCATCAGCATCAGTCCACATCGTGTCCTGATTGGTTCCTGGACCAGATTCAGTGTCTGCAGGGTTTAAGCTCAGTCCCTGAAAAATACAGTTTTATATTTAAATTTTATTTACTGATTCAACTTATTTGCAAATCATTTTCCTTCCTTTCAATCTTTGAACTATTTTACACTGAACTCATCACTAAAGGTCATTTAAAGACTCAATCTGGTATAAAACTATAGAGTTCAAAGATGATGACATAAATGATTGAATAAGAACTTATTGGAAGATTTGAACTCACCGTGTTGTTGCCACATTGTGTTTTGTTTTCTGAAAAGAGGAAAAAAGATGAATTTACTTATGAGTCAACTTATTATAAACTTTAATCTGTGAATGTTTTCACCTTTAATTTTCTTCCATCTGATGATCACCACAACAGTTATTAAGAGAGCTGCTAAACCCACAGGAACGATGATAAACCATGAATGAACTGGAGAGATTATTAAAACATGTTAAACATGATACTGAATTTCTCCATACATAGAGTCAAGTCTCAGTCTGACATCCAGACTTCAAAAAAAGAGATTCAGTCTCTACCTCCAGATGGATTATTTGATGCTGTTGTCAGTGTCCCTGCTGATGTCTTTAATTCCTCTCTTGTTGTCCATGTGTTTCTTTTCACGGTTGGTTTAATTGTTGATGTTGTGGATTTTGTTGTCGATGATGTTTTTGTGGTGAACTTCACTGTTGTTGATTTAGTTGTTTTCACATCTTCACCTAAAGAAATACAATAACAACATTAAAGACACCAACAGTAAGAAAAGACTCACCTTTAGTATTTGTCCACATGTTGACTGTAACAGCAGATATTAAGAGTGCTGCTAAACCCACAGACACAATGATGCATCTCAGCAAATACAGATAATCTGAAAATAATAAAAACGGTTTGGCTTCAAATTTCTGTTCAGTACAAAAACCAAAGATTTCAAATCTAATAAATACAGTCGGTTTTCTAACATGTAGAGATGACGGTTGATGTGTTTTTGGACTGTGGAGTTTCAGGCTGCAGTATTTATTTAAAAATACAAAATCAAATATTCTAAATAAACACCAGCAATGAAAATGTTAATAATCAACTAAATGTGTTCAAAAATATATTAGTATTAAAATTTCATTTTATCTTTTATAGAAGCTAAACAGTCGATACAGATTTTAAAAAAGCAGAGTGATTCAGTCACTACCGTCTGGTTGATTTGATGTTGTTGTCAGCGATGTCTTTACTTCCTCTTTTGTTGTCCGTATATTTGTTATTTTTAATGTTGGTTTAGTTGTTGATTTTGTTGATTTTGTTGTCGTTTTCACATCTTCACCTAAAGAAATACAATAACAACATTAAAGACACTGACAGTAAGAAAAGACTTGAAAGTAAGTGAACAACAACAGAGAGGAAACAGTGGTGAGATGTTTAACAGTCTAACAAGTCTCATTTTTGATGATGTCTCATGTCTGAGGATATGTTCTCTTTATCGTCATACAGACACTCAACTGTGAGTCTACAGTGTTCATATGTCAACACAGAGCTGTTCAAGATGCTTTATCATTGTTCTCATGTACATACACTGGTGAAGATGGAGATATTGTAAGAGAAAAGCAACAATAGAAAAATGAACTTCATCACTGTGATCATAATTATTGTGGTGTTTCAGTTTGTTGTTCTAACAGGACAGTTTGAGCTGAAAACATTAAGATGTAAATACTCACTGTTTATAACAGACAGATCAATCATAAAGTCTGGACCTTCTCCTGTTGCTGTTTTGAACTGTCTGCAGGTGTAACGACCAACATCCTGATCTGTGACCTTCTTTATAACCAGAGAACAGTCTGCAGAAACACTCAGTCTGTCTGATTTAGGTTTGGCTTCTTTAATCTGCCCAAATTCAAAGAGTTCTACTGAGCTGCTTGAATCACCGAAGATCCAGGTAGTACTGATACAGTTATGCTGACCTTGTATCACATTTTTACAAGGCAGAGTAACATCATGTCCACGTCCAGCTGTGACAGTTTGATGTTGCTCAGTTGTTCCTGTTGAGAAAAAGAGAGAAATGTGAAACATCAAATATGTTATGAATATGAGTGTTATGTTTATAATGTGAGGTTTATTTTAAATACAACACAAGTTTAAGTTTCAACTTTAGTTTCCAAGAGTCAGCTCAAGTCAAAAAGTTAATCATGACTGTCTCAGTTAAAGGAAGAATAAAGAAGTAACACCTGTGATAATAATGCAGTTTATTAATTGAATGTGTTTCTATGTACACTTACCTTTAAACTGAAGCATCAGTATCAGTAATGAAGACATTTGAATCCATGTGAATGCAGCCATCGTGCTTCTCTGTCTCTCTCAGTCTCTGTTCTTGCTCTCACGTTCACAAATGAGACAGTCTCAGAGATGAATACAGCATCAACTTCCTGCTCACTTCCTCATAGTGACATCACTCCTTTACTCTCCTCTTGCTGAATTAATTCAGTTCATTCAGCTTTTAGACATCTGTATCTGCCCCTCTGTCTTAATGTAGATATAAATTTTGCTAAATCCTTTTTCACATTTAACAACTTTTATATTTAATCTATTTTGCAAACTCCCCTGTTTTCCCTTTAAAGGACTTTTTAACAGTGGAAAATATCTTTATCAATAATAGAAAAGAGGAAGTTAAATGTGTGAAGACTGTTAGATGAGGTAAGTGTTTACATTAATGCAGCTCTTCTGTACGTTGGGTTTGTTATTAGAAAATAGGTTTATTATGATGTTTGTCTGCACACATGAAATCGTTGATTACTCAAATTATTTACACACTAGAATCTGATTCTTAATGATTATAGTGAAACATGATAACACTGCCACAGTGAGCGCTGTTAGCAGCTCGATAAGAACATAGATCAGATGTGTTAGTGGTCTGAGACCTGTTTGTTCTTCATTGAATGTATGAAGTCATTCTTTCTGAGAAGTGAAGGGGAAGTGTTTTGGTGAGAATGTGGGTACAACAGCAGCAGAGCTCTGGAGGTTTCATGATGACCAGATGAACCTCTGACAGATAAATGGTTAACACACCGATGAACGTGACACTAAACTGTCTTTAGGATTCACACCAGTTTCTACACACAGCAGGTCCTTCTTATTTTTTTAATGTTGTTTAAGTATAATTCAGAAGAATAATATTAAGAATAAAAGCAGATGTTTGCACATGTTTGGAAATGTTATAATACAAGTTCAGTACAAACAGAGCTGTTCAAACCAGCAGAGTAAAAGTTTAATACTGAATATGAAAGAAGAGGAAGTCAAACTGGAGACAATAATAGATGGTAGATTGTACTGTGGTCTGTGGTGGATGGATCAGGTGTGTGTGAGGTGTGAGATGGAGAGAGTTCAAAAACACACAAAGTTGTTGTAGGAATGTTTAGTTTGTTTTAGAGTTTAGAAATGTGTTAAGATAGAATGTAGAATTATGGTAGAGACACTGACACTGCCCTGGATATAAATAAAGGCCTGAGTGTGTCATGAACTTAGGAGTAGATCTTAGGAGACCCTCCCCAGTTGAACTGTGAGACAAAGAGGAGTTTATCCTGAGTGGAAATTCCCCAGAGGATACCTGTGTGGGGGTCTCAACATTTAACTTGGTAACTGTGGTCTGGAGGGGAGATGGTATTTATGGCCCCTAGGAAGAGACACACACCCACAGTGTTTTAACTGATACACTCACACATCCACATGCACACTCACTCACGTGCACTCACATACCAGGTATGCACACACAGTCACTCACGAGCACTCACATAGACATCGGGTACGCGCACACACAGGCACTCGCGTGCTCGTGCACATAGACACAGACACAGAGTTTCCAGCACACTGTGGGGGATTTATGATGGGGTCGCTGCTATAAAGCTGCCTGGAACTAACAAAGGGGTGAAGATCTTTACAGAGGGACACCGGCCTCGTCTTCCCTTCTAGAAGTGCATGCTTAAATGAAGATGAATAAAGATTTTGTAAAAATAACTACTGAAGTTCCGGTGCCATTTTCTGGATGCTTCGGCGAATCAAAGAACCGGGGCGAAACTGATTTCCCAACATTGTTCACAAACATATTTAAGTTTATTCTTATTATCATACAGCAAAAAAAGCAATAGTTAGAAACTGAAATTATAATTTGGATCATTTTATCTGTTACTGTTTGTAAACCTCATTAAAACTCACCTCAGGAATAAAAATAAAGTAAGAAGACTAACAATCAAATAAATAACACAAAATTTAAACAGCAATAAATAACCTGTCATTTTTAACTCAGTGGGTTACCTTTAATAAAAATCATCAACAGCAAATTTAAACAAACTAAAGATTCTGTTTATCATAATTAAATAAAGGATAAATAATTGCTGTATGGTGTTTTACTTGTTAGATAAATCTAAATGTACATGAAAAAGTTTTTAGCTAAATATGAGATAAAATCAAAATGTAATTTTTGTTTCCTTTTTTTAAACCTGTCTTGTTCGACAGCTTTCACAATCAGAAACATGATCTGAATGGTCTGTTGTGCCAACACATTTGCTTTGCCAAGAGGAGCTTTATGAGATATGTATAGGTTTCTTATCTTAGTCTTTCTTTTTATTCTATTTGATTTATTCATTTCCATTGTTATTCACATTAATTTATGTGTAATTGATCAATACCAGAGCTGACAGGTAGGGAGAGGTAAGAATGGGTAGAGAGGAGAAAGGGAAAAAAGAAAAAAAGAGAAAAATTGAGAAAAGAGAAAATCAAAAGGACACAGCACACATAGTTCAACTCAACAGATCACCATCTGCTGCACCTGTAAGAAAAACATATACAAAAAACAAACAGCACCTCAGTAAAATGCTCAATCTTGCATGTGAGTGTGAAAGAGAAACACACAGTTTAGTTGGGCCCTCCACAGCACCCCAAGAGTCCTGCAGACACAAGCCCACACGTCCAGATGACAACCGTGTGCTGGCACAAGCAGAAGGAGGAAAGAATGACAAGGGAGGCCCAGAGAGAGCTCGCATGGCGAACGTTTAAGAGCCAGAACCATCCCAGCATTAGCTCAAGACTGTTCTCATGGGCAATGACCAGAAGGGAGTGGTAGGGAGGAGCAACCCTCACCTTCTATAATCATGTCCCACAGGTGTCAAGGCTCAGCAAGTCTCAGACTTAGACCCAGTCACACACACAGACACACAGTGTTTTCAACAGCAATGGGCTAATTTATGTGATGAGATGATGTTTGAGTTGTTGATCAGTGGAGTCTGACAGAAGCAGAAGAGTCTCCAATATTTTCATAGTTCACTCCATCTTCACCCTCATCATTAAGCTCCTGTGGAAAACAACACAACACACTTTAGATTCTCTCTGATATTGTCACGTCTGATGAGGCAGACGGCATGAAGAGGAGAGAATATGGACCCAAATGCAGACACAGAGATGCAGGAGAATGTTTAACAAAAAGCGAGCCTTCACTGCAAAAAACACCAAAAACAAAAGGCGATCGGAGATTGTGAAAAACTAACACAAACCTAAACTGGGAAAAACTAGAAACAAATATAAAGAATCTAAACCCGAGACAAAAGTCTGAATATGAAACATGAAAATCTGAGACGAGGGCCAATGAAAACAGAAATAGCAGAAGGAGAAACACAGACGACCCAGCAACAAACAGAGGAACACAAAGGTAACGAAGGAATGAGACACAGGAGGAAAACACAGCTGGAGAAACCACACACAACGAGACCTGGAAGAAGGAAAACGGAAAAAACTAACATGGCACACAAGACTGTCAAAGTCAAACAAGAAGACACGGACTTTACACTGAAACAAGGAGACATGACTGACAGGGGAGACAAAGGGAACATGGATCACAGGAAGAGCGCAGAAACCAAGAGACTAAAAAATCTAAATGATAATGAAAACAAAGACTATTAATAATTCAAAACACAAAACACTGGGTCACCCCCACAGGACCGTGACAGATATTCATACTTATGTTTTCACTCCTGTGATTTTCTTTAGATTCCTTATAATTACAGTTAAGTTTCAGTTGAACATGGTCAGCACAGGATATCCTTATCTTTCATTATGTTCTATCTTTGTATATCAAACAGGAACAGATACCACAAAGAGATTTTGCTCTATAAAGTTAGAGAGGACTACTGAGTGTTCAAACTCACATTGTTTGTTTCCATTTCTGTTTTGTTTCCTGAAAAGACAAAATAATAAAAAAAGAGTACAGTAAACAGTAAAACTCAAAACTTTTTATGTGTAAAAGTCTCATCTGTGAATTTTCTCACCGTTACATTTTATCCACATGTTGACTGTAACAACAGTTATTAAGAGAGCTGCTAAACCCACAGGAACGATGATAAACCCTGAATGAACTGGAGAGATTATTAAAACATGTTAAACATGAAACTGAATTTCTCCACACATAGTCAAGTCTCAGTCTGACATCCAGACTTCAAAAAAAGAGAGATTCAGTCTCTACCTCCAGATGGAATATTTGATGCTGTTGTCAGTGTCCCTGCTGATGTCTTTAATTCCTCTCTTGTTGTCCATATGTTTTTTTTTCACGGTTGGTTTAATTGTTGATGTTGTTGATTTTGTTGTTTTCACATCTTCATCTAAAGAAATACAATAACAACATTAAAGACACCAACAGTAAGAAAAGACGTGAAAGTAAGTGAACAACAACAGAGAGGAAACAGTGGTGAGATGTTTAACAGTCTAACAAGTCTCAGTTTTGATGATGTCTCATGTCTGAGGATATGTTCTCTTTATCTTCATACAGACACTCAACTGTGAGTCTACAGTGTTCATATGTCAACACAGAGCTGTTCAAGATGCTTTATCATTGTTCTCATGTACATACACTGGTGAAGATGGAGATATTGTAAGAGAAAAGCAACAATAGAAAAATGAACTTCATCACTGTGATCATAATTATTGTGGTGTTTCAGTTTGTTGTTCTAACAGGACAGTTTGAGCTGAAAACATTAAGATGTAAATACTCACTGTTAATAACAGACAGATCAATAATAAAGCCTGGACCTTCTTGTGGTCCTGTTGCTGTTTTGAACTGTCTGCAGGTGTAATGACCAACATCCTGATCTGTGACCTTCTTTATAACCAGAGAACAGTCTGCAGAAAGACTCAGTCTGTCTGATTCAGGTTTGACTTCTTTATTCTGCCCAAGGTCAAAGAGTTCTACTGAGCTGCTTGAATCACTGAAGATCCAGTCAGTACTGCCACAGTTATGCTGACCTTGTATCACATTTTTACAAGGCAGAGTAACATCATGTCCACGTCCAGCTGTGACAGTTTGAACAGTTTGATGTTGCTCAGTTGTTCCTGTTGAGAAAAAGAGAGAGAGAAATGTGAAACATCAAATATGTTATGAATGTGAGTGTTATGTTTATAATGTGAAGTTTATTTTAAATACAACACAAGTTTAAGTTTCAACTTTAGTTTCCAAGAGTCAGCTCAAGTCAAAAAGTTAAGCATGACTGTCTCAGTTAAAGGAAGAATAAAGAAGTAACACTTGTGATAATAATGCAGTTTATTAATTGAATGTGTTTCTATGTACACTTACCTTTAAACTGAAGCATCAGTATCAGTAATGAAGACATTTGAATCCATGTGAATGCAGCCATCGTGCTTCTCTGTCTCTCTCAGTCTCTGTTCTTGCTCTCACGTTCACAAATGAGACAGTCTCAGAGATGAATACAGCATCAACTTCCTGCTCACTTCCTCATAGTGACATCACTCCTTTACTCTCCTCTTGCTAAATTAATTCAGTTCATAGCATTTGGGCAGCCGTATCTCCCCCTCTCTTAAAATGTAGATATCAAATGAGTACAAACTTTTAAGATATTCAATACCTTTTATATTTAATGCATTTTGCAGATTCCCTTGTCACTTTAAAAAACTGTACAACAGCAGAAAAAACTCCAGTTCAACAACTGAATAGAGGAAGTTAAATCTGCAAAGGCTGTTAGATGACAGAAGTGTTTACATTAATGCAGCTCTTCTGTACATTTGGTTTATTATTAAACAAGAGGGTGAAGAATTTGTTTTTACACCCTTAAATTAGTCCTCAATTAAAAAACATGATAATACTGCAGCAGTGACGTCTGTTAGCAGCTCGATAAGAACATAGATGAGATGTGTTAGTGGTCTGACACCTGTTTGTTCCTCTTTGAACCTCTGAAGTCATTCATTCTGAGATGGGGGAGAAGTGTTTTGGTGAGAATGTACAACAGCAGCAGAGCTCTGGAGGTTTCATGATGACGAGATGAACCTCTGACAGATAAATGGTGAACGTGATACTGAACTATCAAGCAAGTAAAATTCTGAATAATATCAACAATGAAAGCAGACACATGTTTGGAAATGTTTCCATACAAGTCCAGTACAAACGAAGCTGCTCAAACCAGCAAAGTAAAAGTTTAACACTGAATATGAAAGAACTGGAAGTCAGACCGGAGACAATAATAGATGCTCATTACAAATATACAAATAAGAAATTGAAGTTATAATTTGGATCATAACATCAGTTATTATAAATGCGTTCAAACTCACCTCCTCTCCACATCTCAGAAAGAAAGAGATCAGGGATAAAAAAAAAAAAGAATAAAGTATAAATGTATACTGTGCAGGTGGGTGATGTAAGTGTTGATGGAGAGGTGGTGCGGTCCGGGTGGGTTTGGTGGTGTGTGTCGGCTGTCCTGAGCAGTGAAGGTTCCGTGGTAGTGTAAGGGCCGGAGGGCAGGCAGGTGAGGCAAGGAGATAATTCCAAAAGCAGGCAGGTGAACCAGATTTCCAGGATGAGTTGTTCAGCGTTGTGGAATACCCGGGAGCAACTAGAACACAAGATCACAAGTAAAGCACTTGAGACTTACTGGCATGAAGCGTGAGGCCTGGTTACCAACATACGGTAGTTGACAAACTGGCGAGGAAGCAGTGTCAGCGAGCAGCTTAAATCTCCAACCTAATTGCCTGAATCAGCTCCACATCCATTGATTGTGGATTTTAGGAAAACTAGGAAACCCTTGACCGCTGCTTCAATCCCGGGGGTCGATGTGGACATTGTGGAGGACAGCATGTCTTTCATCCTGTTTTCCTTCTCTCACCCCAACCGGTCGCAGCAGATGGCCGCCCCTCCCTGAGCCTGGTTCTGCCGGAGGTTTCTTCCTGTTAAAAGGGAGATTTTCCTTCCCACTGTCGCCAAAGTGCTTGCTCATAGGGGGTCATTTGATTGTTGGGTTTTTCTCTGTACCTATGAAGCGCCTTGAGGCGACTTTTGTTGTGATTTGGAGCTATATAAATAAAATTGAATTGAATTGGAATTGACTATAAATACCTTGGAGTAGACCACATAGACAATAAACTGAACTAGGTTAAAAACACCATTGCACTTTACAGGAAAGGCCAGAGTCGTCTCTATTTTCTGAGACTGTCGGACAATGCTCTGGATGTTCTATGAGTCTGCTGTGGTCAGTGCCATCCTCTATGCTGTTGCATGCTAGGACAGCAGGTGAAGGGTTGCAGATGCCAACACACTCAATAAACTGACCCGCAAGGCAGTGGAGATGTATCTGAATTGTGGAGATGAAGCTGGAATCCCCCAACAACAGAATAGAGGAAGTTAAATGTGCGAAGACTGTTAGTTGAGATAAGTCTCTGCATAAATCCAAGTCTCCTGTATGTTTGGATTATTATTAGAAAACAGGTTCATGATGATGTTTGCCTGCACACATAAAAAGAGGTCAAGATTCAATCTGAGAATTTGATTTAACTGTTCACAATGAAACATAATAATACTGCAGCAGTGAGTACTGATAAGAACACTAAATGAGATGTGTTGGTGATTTGAGACCTGTTGGTTCCTCGTTGTACCTCTAAAGTCTTTTATTTTTTGTTGTTGTTGTTTTCTGAGAAGTGAAGAGGAAGTGTTTTGGTGAAAATGTGGGTCCAACAGCAGCAGAGCTCTGGAGGTTTCATGATGACCAGATGAACCTCTGACAGATAAATGGTTAACACATCGATGAGTGTGAGAATATACTATGTTGAGGTTTCACACAATTCTAAACATATATTAGATCATTTTATCTTGTTATCTTAAATTATACTCAGACTAGCATTTTATCTTTTAATGCTGTCTGAGTATAATTTGCAATCATATAACAGCTGAAATGTAAGGAGAGCCATTCATGCATTATTTAAGAAAAGGGTCAAACAAAACTGTTCAAACATTAATTAAATATTTAAAATTGAAGATGAAAGAACAGGAAGGATAACTGGAGAGAACATTAAATGCTAGCTGATACTGGGCTCTGAGGTGTCAGACAGACTGCAAAAAATGAAATAAAAAAAAACATACTATGTAATAAAACATCAGTTACTGTCACTGATGTCCTCTCCCAGCTCAATAACTGAGATAGAGCAGATATTTTCCATCATAAAAGATAAAATAGGGAATGTGCAGCACATGTCACCAGTGCTAACATTTAGGAAAAAGATAAGATAAGATAAGATAAGATAAGATAAGATAAGATAAGATAAGATAACCTTTATTAGTCCCATGTGTGGGAAATTTGTTTAGTTACAGCAGTGGACAGTGCAAAGTTACATAGAAAAATTAGAAGAAAAAAAACCACTGGAATAAGATATCAATAAGATACTGTGCAGAACTGTACATAATAGAATAGAATAAAATAAAATACTACATACAATAGAATAAAATAGAATAGAAATGCTATATACAATTGAGTATAATACAACGATGCCAGAAAAGAGTAACGCACAAAAACAACCAACAAAACCCATTAAAATTTATTGGTGGTCCCATTGAACCTTTTCTTTCCTGTCTCTTTTTTTGTATGTATTGTTTCTGAAGGGGAAGTGGTTTGGTGAGGATATGCAGAGCTGTGGAGGTTTAACCCTCTAATGCTGACCACATACATATCATGCACTTCTTCTTTATGTGAACTTCTCATGAAGACAGCTGGTGACAAATGTCTGTTTGCTGTTGTTTTTCTTGAATTCATTGTCCTTAAGAATTTAAGAAACTGGGGGGAAAGAACCATAAAGTTTGGTGTGCAAACAGTGAGTAATCATAAATTTCCTAATGAAACTGGAAAAGAAAACAGTTTACTTATACTTCACACTTTGTAATTACTACTACATGTCAGCCTAATGAAAAGTCTAACATTTACACAGTTCTGTTTTTAGTGCTAATTGCTCCAGAATTTAACAGTCATAGGGAGATCACTATTGTGATCGTTTATAATGTTAATATTAGTGCAGTGTTTCATTAATTCATTTATATGAACGTGCAGAATATTTTCATTTATCTAACAGTGTCATATGTGAGTCTGAACATTTGCTGTGTCACCTGCTAACCATGCTGTTCCATCACATACTTTGTCTGTGCATAGACCAAAGTGTACTTTTACCCATACACTTATGTCACTGTATTGACTCATATAATCACAGGATATCATTGAAAGCACTGCTGCAGTGTTGGTATATTTATAATAAAAGGTTTAGCATGCATTCAAAAGCTCAGATTCTGCTTACTGTACCATGAAGGTGGAAAGCAGGTCAGCACAGCATAGTAAGAAATCATCATCAGAGCCCTGAAACAGTAACTACTATTTAAGGATTCTGGTTAACATTGAAATTAATCCCACAAACTAGGCATGTGCAAACAGACATGTTATTTTCATTAGTACACTATTTGTAACGTTGTGTTTTGTGTTGGTTTAGTTTTTTGTTTACTAGTTTTTATATTCTACTTAAAAAAAATTAAAAAATGACCTAAATCGATTTAAGAAACCTTAAGGTGAATATTAATATAATAACATTCAATGTAATAATGTTCACCTTGTTCAAAGTAACCCACTGAATCTATGAGCACATGCAGTGGTATGAAAAAGTAATCCTGCAGTCTTTGTATTCTCAAGTAAACATAATCAGACTTAATGTTTGACTCGAGTTACCAAAACTAATAAGTGAACTGAAAAATATCTATCTATCTATCTATCTATCTATCTATCTATCTATCTATCTATCTATCATCTATCTATCTATCTATCTATCTATCTATCTATCTATCTATCTATCTATCTATCTATCTATCTATCTATCTATCTATCTATCTAAAAAACTTAGCATGACTAACATCCTATTTCCTTGGGTAATTGATGGCGGAGTAGAGGTTGTTGGGATCAGTGGAAACTCCAGCAGGTGAAGAGGAAGCTTTCACAGTGCTGTAGGTCACAGTGTCACTTTCATCATCATCACCACAGGACTTTAAGAAAATAATACAAAAACGTCTTAAAGACATAACCTGACAGGAGTTTTGAAAATCGTGATGTTATTACTAACACCATCTGTATGAATATCAAATTCTTACCCTGGATTTATTCTTGGACTTCTTGGTGAAGCTGATGGAGACGTAGGAAACACCATCATCAGCATCAGCCTGCACAGTGAATACAACACAATGACTGCTCAGTAATATGTGGATTTATAATGAGTCTGTTTCATATCTGTTTAAGTAAGTTCAGCGTCAGGTCCTCATCACATCATAGTTTCTGCTCTTCTCTGTTGAAACCTACTTTGCACTGGGAGTAGTGTGTGATCTCACCGTGTCCTGACTGGATCCTGGACCAGACTGAGTATCTGCAGGGTTTAAGCTCAGTCCCTGAAAAAATACAGTTTTATTTTTAAAATCTGCTCAATGTAAACAACAAATTTAATCTAAAGAATATTTAATCAATTAATTCAACGTATTTCCCAGTCCTTGTTTCTTCCTTTGAACCTTTATGTCACTGAACTTATCGCTAAAGATCATTTCACTAGCTGGGCCCACGCCCTCATTTTAGGTTTGACAGCGTTTTAGTGGTTTTGGGAAGGCCTCGAAGGGGACTGGCGGTGGCTCCCAGGGCTGGCAGATGCCAATGTATGAAACACAAGTAAAGAAGTTAAAGAATTGAAAAGGGGAGGGTGGGTGGGATGAGAATGAGCAGCTTGTAGAACTGAGGAACCTATATACATGAGAACCAGAAGGAGCATGTTGGGAGGCGTGGTCCCGCTCCTGAAATTCCGATATTTAATCTCCAATTATAGGCTCAGTCTGGTATGAAACTATAGAGTTAATAGATGATGATATAAATGACATGGCTGAATTTGAACTCACCGTGTTGTTGCCACATTGTGTTTTGTTTTCTGAAAAGAGGAAAAAAGATGAATTTACTTATGAATCAACTTATCATAAACTTTACTCTGTGAATGTTTTCACCTTTAATTTTCTTCCATCTGATGATCAGCACAACAATTATTAAGAGTGTTACTAAACTCACAGAAACGATGATAAAACCTGACCAAACTGGAGAGATTATTAAAACATGTTAAACATTGAATTTTTCCACACATAGTCAACTTGTTGTCTAACAACAGCACAAGCAAAAAGAGAGATTTAGTCTCTACCTCCTGATGTTTTTACTTCTGCTCTTGTTGTCCATATGTTTGTTATTTTCACAGTTGGTTTAATTGTTGATGTTGTGGATTTTGTTGTTGATGAGGTTTTTGTGGTGGACGTCACTGTTGTTGATTTAGTCGTTTTCACATCTTCACAAAAAGAAATGCAATAATAACATTAAAGACACTAACAGTAAGAAAAGTAAGTGAACAACAACAGAGAGGAAACAGTGGTGAGATGTTTAACAGTCTAACAAGTCTCATTTTTGATGATGTCTCATGTCTGAGGATATGTTCTCTTTATCTTCATACAGACACTCAACTGTGAGTCTACAGTGTTCATATGTCAACACAGAGCTGTTCAAGATGCTTTATCATTGTTCTCATGTACATACACTGGTGAAGATGGAGATATTGTAAGAGAAAAGCAACAATAGAAAAATGAACTTCATCACTGTGATCATAATTATTGTGGTGTTTCAGTTTGTTGTTCTAACAGGACAGTTTGAGCTGAAAACATTAAGATGTAAATACTCACTGTTAATAACAGACAGATCAATCATAAAGTCTGGACCTTCTTGTGATCCTGTTGCTGTTTTGAACTGTCTGCAGGTGTAACGACCAACATCCTGATCTGTGACCTTCTTTATAACCAGAGAACAGTCTGCAGAAACACTCAGTCTGTCTGATTTAGGTTTGGCTTCTTTATTCTGCCCAAATTCAAAGAGTTCTACTGAGCTGCTTGAATCACTGAAGATCCAGGTAGTACTGATACAGTTATGCTGACCTTGTATCACATTTTTACAAGACAGAGTAACATCATGTCCACGTCAAGCTGTGACAGTTTGAACAGTTTGATGTTGCTCAGTTGTTCCTGTTGAGAAAAAGAGAGAGAGAAATGTGAAACATCAAATATGTTATGAATATGAGTGTTATGTTTATAATGTGAAGTTTATTTTAAATACAACACAAGTTTAAGTTTCAACTTTAGTTTCCAAGAGTCAGCTCAAGTCAAAAAGTTAATCATGACTGTCTCAGTTAAAGGAAGAATAAAGAAGTAACACTTGTGATAATAATGCAGTTTATTAATTGAATGTGTTTCTATGTACACTTACCTTTAAACTGAAGCATCAGTATCAGTAATGAAGACATTTGAATCCATGTGAATGCAGCCATCGTGCTTCTCTGTCTCTCTCAGTCTCTGTTCTTGCTCTCAGAGATGAATACAGCATCAACTTCCTGCTCACTTCCTCATAGTGACATCACTCCTTTTCTCTCCTCTTGCTGAATTAATTCAGTTCATTCAGCTTTTAGACATCTGTATCTGCCCCTCTGTCTTAATGTAGATGTAAATTTTGCTAAATCCTTTTTCACATTTAACAACTTTTATATTTAATCTATTTTGCAAACTCCCCTGTTTCCCTTTAAAGGACTTTTTAACAGTGGAAAATATCTTTATCAATAATAGAAAAGAGGAAGTTAAATGTGTGAAGTCTGTTAGATGAGGTAAGTGTTTACATTAATGCAGCTCTTCTGTACATTTGGTTAATTACTAGAAAATAAGTTTATGGTGATGTTTTTCTGCACACATGAAATAGTTGACGACTCAAATTATTTACACACTAGAATCTGATTCTTAATGATTATAGTGAAACATGATAACACTGCCACAGTGAGCGCTGTTAGCAGCTTGATAAGAACACAGATCAGATGTGTTAGTGATCTGAAACCTGTTTGTTCTTCATTGAATGTATGAAGTCATTCTTTCTGAGAAGTGAAGGGGAAGTGTTTTGGTGAGAATGTGGGTACAACAGCAGCAGAGCTCTGGAGGTTTCATGATGACCAGATGAACCTCTGACAGATAAATGGTTAACACATCGATGAACGTGACACTAAACTGTCTTTAGGATTCACAGCAGTTTCTACACACATGAGGTTCTTCTTATTTTTTTTAATGTTGTGTAAGTATAATTCAGCTATCAAAAATAAAAGCAGATGTTTGCACATGTTTGGAAATGTTATAATACAAGTTCAGTACAAACAGAGCTGTTCAAACCAGCAGAGTAAAAGTTTAATACTGAATATGAAAGAACAGGAAGTCAAACTGGAGACAATAATAGATGGTAGATTGTACTGTGGTCTGTGGTGGATGGATCAGGTGTGTGTGAGGTGTGAGATGGAGAGATTTCAAAAACACACAAAGTTGTTCACAAACATGTTTACATTTATTCTTATTATCATACAGCAAAAAAAGCAATAGTTAGAAACTGAAGTTATAATTTGGATCATTATATCTGTTACTGTTTGTAAATCTCATTAAAACTCACCTCAGGAATAAAAATAAAGTAAGAAGACTACCAATCAAATAAATAACACAACATTTAAACAGCAATAAATAACCTGTCATTTTTAACTCAGTGGGTTACCTTTAATAAAAATCATCAACAGCAAATTTAAACAAACAAAAGATTCTGTTTATCATAATTAAATAAAGGATAAATAATTGCTGTATGGTATTTTACTTGTTAGATAAATCTAAATGTACCTGAAAAAGTTTTTAGCTAAATATGAGAAAAAATCAAAATGTAATTTTTTGTTTCCTTTTTTTAAACCTGTCTTGTCCGACAGCATTCACAATCAGAAACATGATCTGAATGCTCTGTTGTGCCAACACATTTGCTTTGCCAAGAGGAGCTTTATGAATTTTGTATAGGTTTCTTATCTTAGTCTTTCTTTTTATTCTATTTGATTTATTCATTTCCATTGTTATTCACATTAACTTATGTGTAATTGATCAATACCAGAGCTGACAGGTAGGGAGAGGTAAGAATGGGTAGAGAGGAGAAAGGGAAAAAAGAAAAACAGAGAAAAATCAAGAGAAGACAAAATCAAAAGGACACAGCACACATAGTTCAACTCAACAGATCACCATCTGCTGCACCTGTAAGAAAAACATATACAAAAAACAAACAGCACCTCAAAAAAACGCACAATCTTGCATGTGAGTGTGAAAGAGAAACACACAGTTTAGTTGGGCCCTCCACAGCACCCCAAGAGTCCTGCAGACACAAGCCCACATGTCCAGATGACAATGACCGTGTGCTGGCACAAGTAAAAGGAGGAAAGAATGACAAAGGAGGCCCAGAAAGAGCTCTCATGGTGAACGTTTAAGAGCCAGAACCAAGGATGAGCTCAGGACTGTTCTCATGGGCAATGACCAGAAGAGAGTGGTAGGGAGGAGCAACCCTCACCTTCTATAATCTTGTCCCACAGGTGTCAAGGCTCAGCAAGTCTCAAACTTAGACCCAGTCACACACAGAGACACACAGTGTTTTCACAGCAATGGGCTAATTTATGTGATGAGATGATGTTTGAGTTGTTGATCAGTGGAGTCTGACAGAAGCAGAAGAGTCTCCAATATGTTCATAGTTCACTCCATCTTCACCCTCATCATTATGCTCCTGTGGAAAACAACACAACACACTTTAGATTCTCTCTGATATTGTCACGTCTGATGAGGCAGACGGCATGAAGAGGAGAGAATATGGACCCAAATGCAGACACAGAGATGCAGGAGAATGTTTAACAAAAAGCGAGCCTTTATTGTGGGCTGCAAAAAACACCAAAAACAAAAGGTGATCAGAGACTGTGAAAAACTAACACAAACCTAAACTGGGAAAAACTAGAAACAAATATAAAGAATCTAAACCCGAGGCAAAAGCCTGAATATGAAACATGAAAATCTGAGACGAGGGCCAAGGAAAACAGAAATAGCAGAAGAAGAAACACAGACGACCCAGCAACAAACAGAGGAACACAAAGGTAACGAAGGAATGAGACACAGGAGGAAAACACAGCTGGAGAAACCACACGCAACGAGACCCGGAAGAAGGAAAACGGAAAAAACTAACATGGCACACAAGACTGTCAAAGTCAAACAAGAAGACACGGACTTTATACTGAAACAAGGAGACATGACTGACAGGGGAGACAAAGGGAACATGGATCACAGGAAGAGCGCAGAAACCAAGAGACTAAAAATTCTAAGTAATAATGAAAACAAAGACTATTAATAATTCAAAACACAAAACACTGGGTCACCCCCACAGGACCGTGACAGATATTCATACTTTGTGATATTATTTTGCTCATTTGTCTGATGTTTTCACTCTTCTGATTTTTTTAGATTCCTTATGATTACAGTTAAGTTTCAGTTGAACATGGTCAGCACAGTATATCCTTATCTTTCATTATGTTCTATCTTTGTATGTCAACCGTGTCAAACAGGAACAGATACCACAAAGAGATTTTGCTGTATAAAGTTAGAGAGGACTATTGAGTGTTCAAACTCACAGCGGTTTTTTCCATCTGTGTTTTGTTTCCTGAAAAGACAAAATAATAATAAAAAAAGAGTACAGTAAACAGTAAAACTCAAAACTTTTTATGTGTAAAAGTCTCATCTGTGAATTTTCTCACCGTTACATTTTATCCACATGTTGACGGTAGCAACAGTTATTAAGAGAGCTGCTAAACCCACAGGAACGATGATAAATCCTGAAAGAACTGGAGAGATTATTAAAACATGTTGAACATGATACTGAATTTCTCCACACATAGTCAAGTCTCAGTCTGACATCCAGACTTCGAAAAAAAAGAGATTCAGTCTCTACCTCCAGATGGAATATTTGATGCTGTTGTCAGTGTCCCTGCTGATGTCTTTAATTCCTCTCTTGTTGTCCATGTGTTTATTTTCACGGTTGGTTTAATTGTTGATGTTGTGGATTTTGTTGTCGATGATGTTTTTGTGGTGAACTTCACTGTTGTTGATTTTGTTGTTTTCACATCTTCACCTAATGAAATACAATAACAACATTAAAGACACTAACGGTAAGAAAAGACTTCAAATTTCTGTTCAGTACAAAAACCAAAGATTTCAAATCTAATAAATACAGTCGGTTTTCTAACATGTAGAGATGACGGTTGATGTGTTTTTGGACTGTGGAGTTTCAGGCTGCAGTATTTATTTAAAAATACAAAATCAAATATTCTAAATAAACACCAGCAATGAAAATGTTAATAATCAACTAAATGTGTTCAAAAATATATTAGTAATAAAATTTCATTTTATCTTTTATAGAAGCTAAACAGTCGATACAGATTTAAAAAAACAGAGCGATTCAGTCACTACCGTCTGGTTGATTTGATGTTGTTGTCAGCGATGTCTTTACTTCCTCTCTTGTTGTCCATATATTTGTTATTTTTAATGTTGGTTTAATTGTTGATTTTGTTGTCGTTTTCACATCTTTACCTAAGGAAATGCAATAACAACATTAAAGACACTGAGAGTAAGAAAAGACTTGAAAGTAAGTGAACAACAACAGAGAGGAAACAGTGGTGAGATGTTTAACAGTCTAACAAGTCTCATTTTTGATGATGTCTCATGTCTGAGGATATGTTCTCTTTATCTTCATACAGACACTCAACTGTGAGTCTACAGTGTTCATATGTCAACACAGAGCTGTTCAAGATGCTTTATCATTGTTCTCATGTACATACACTGGTGAAGATGGAGATATTGTAAGAGAAAAGCAACAATAGAAAAATGAACTTCATCACTGTGATCATAATTATTGTGGTGTTTCAGTTTGTTGTTCTAACAGGACAGTTTGAGCTGAAAACATTAAGATGTAAATACTCACTGTTAATAACAGACAGATCAATCATAAAGTCTGGACCTTCTTGTGATCCTGTTGCTGTTTTGAACTGTCTGCAGGTGTAACGACCAACATCCTGATCTGTGACCTTCTTTATAACCAGAGAACAGTCTGCAGAAACACTCAGTCTGTCTGATTTAGGTTTGGCTTCTTTATTCTGCCCAAATTCAAAGATTGATACTGAGCTGCTTGAATCACTGAAGATCCAGACAGTACTGATACAGTTATGCTGACCTTGTATCACATTTTTACAAGGCAGAGTAACATCATGTCCACGTCCAGCTGTGACAGTTTGATGTTGCTCAGTTGTTCCTGTTGAGAAAAAGAGAGAGAGAAATGTGAAACATCAAATATGTTATGAATATGAGTGTTATGTTTATAATGTGAAGTTTATTTTAAATACAACACAAGTTTAAGTTTCAGCTTTAGTTTTTAAGAGTCAGCTCAAGTCAAAAAGTTAATCATGACTGTCTCAGTTAAAGGAAGAATAAAGAAGTAACACTTGTGATAATAATGCAGTTTATTAATTGAATGTGTTTCTATGTACACTTACCTTTAAACTGAAGCATCAGTATCAGTAATGAAGACATTTGAATCCATGTGAATGCAGCCATCGTGCTTCTCTGTCTCTCTCAGTCTCTGTTCTTGCTCTCACGTTCACAAATGAGACAGTCTCAGAGATGAATACAGCATCAACTTCCTGCTCACTTCCTCATAGTGACATCACTCCTTTTCTCTGCTCTTGCTGAATTATTTCAGTTCATTCAGCTTTTAGACATCTGTATCTGCCCCTCTGTCTTAATGTAGATATAAATTTTGCTAAATCCTTTTTCACATTTAATAACTTTTATATTTAATCTATTTTGCAAACTCCCCTGTTTTCCCTTTAAAGGATTGTTTAACAGTGGAAAATATCTTTATCAATAATAGAAAAGAGGAAGTTAAATGTGTGAAGACTGTTAGATGAGGTAAGTGTTTACATTAATGCAGCTCTTCTGTACATTTGGTTTGTTATTAGAAAATAGGTTTATGGTGGTGTTTGTCTGCACACATGAAATAGTTGACGACTCAAATTATTTACACAGTAGAATCTGAATCTTAATTATTGTAATGAAACATGATAACACTGCCACAGTGAGCGCTGTTAGCAGCTTGATAAAAACACAGATCAGATGTGTTAGTGGTCTGAGACCTGTTTGTTCTTCATTGAATGTATGAAGTCATTCTTTCTGAGAAGTGAAGGGGAAGTGTTTTGGTGAGAATGTGGGTACAACAGCAGCAGAGCTCTGGAGGTTTCATGATGACCAGATGAACCTCTGACAGATAAATGGTTAACACATCGATGAACGTGACACTAAACTGTCTTTAGGATTCACAGCAGTTTCTACACACAGCAGGTCCTTATACCTTTTTTAATGTTGTGTAAGTATAATTCAGCTATCAAAAATAAAAGCAGATGTTTGCACATGTTTGGAAATGTTATAATACAAGTTCAGTACAAACAGAGCTGTTCAAACCAGCAGAGTAAAAGTTTAATACTGAATATGAAAGAACAGGAAGTCAAACTGGAGACAATAATAGATGGTAGTTTGTACTGTGGTCTGTGGTGGATGGATCAGGTGTGTGTGTGAGAGAGAGAGTTTGAAAACACACAATAAAGTGGTTCACAAATATGTTTTTCATTTATTCGTATTATCATCCAAAACATGAAGAAAAATGTAACATTGAAGTTATAATTTGAATCATAACATCTTTTACTATTTTTAAATGTCTTTAAAACTCACCTCCTCTCCACATCTCAAAAAGAGAGAGAAGAGCTCAGGGATAAAAATAAAGTATAAAGACAAACAATCAAAAGACAAAATTTAAGAAGCAATAAAAAACCTGTGATTCTGATCTCACTGTTTTACCTTCAGTAAACATCAGCAGCTACAGATTTACACAACAAAAGATCCAGTTTATCATAACTAAATGAAGGATAAAATATTGTTTTAAGTTAGATTTATCTAAAAACAAATCTAACTGCACATGAAAAAGGTTTTAGGTAAACATGAGATAAAATCAAAACTTTTTTTTGTTCCTTTTTTGAAACCTCTTTTCTGACAGGAGAAACATGATCTGAATGCTCTGTTGTGCCAAACTCATTTGTTTTGCCCAAAGGAGCAATATGAAATGTCTGTAGCCTTCCGTTCTTAGTTTTTCTTTCTTTTTTTCTTTTATTTATTTTCATTCTTATTCACTTTGTTTATGTGTAATTTAGCAATACCAGAGCTGACAGGCAATGAAAGGTAAGAAGGGGTAAAGAGAAGACAGGGGAAAAAGAGAGTGACACAAAAAATAAAAAGCAGAGAAAATCTTAGAAAAGAGACAAATAAAAGTACAAAGCACTCATAGTTAAACTCAGCAGATCACCAACTGTTGCACCTGTAAGAAAACTGTAAGAAAATATATATAAAGCAAACAGCACATCAGGAAAATACAAAGACACACATGTACATGGTCAATTTCGCTATAAATGTGTGTGTGTGTGTGTGTGTGTGTGTGTGTGTGTGTGTGTGTGTGTGTGTGTGTGTGTGTGGGGCTGGGTCTAAATCTGAGACTTGCTGAGCTCTGTGGGACATTGTTATGATGGGTGAGGGTTGCTCCTCCCCACCACTCCCTGCTGGTCACTGTCCTTGAGAACTTTTAGGAACTCTTTCTGGGGCCTCCCTCCTCCTTCTGCACATGGTTGTCATCTGGATGTGTGGGCTTGGGTCTCAAGTACTCCTGGGGTGCTTTGGATGGCCCTGCTGAACTGGATTGTTCTTCGTCTACTTCTGGGTCCAGGGGTGTTGTTGTGGCTTCTGACCCTCATTATTAAGTCCGTCTTGTGACACACACACACACACACACACACACACACACACACACACACACACACACACACACACACACACACACAGTGTTTCAACAGCAATGGGCTCATTTTTGTCACAAGGTGATGTTTGAGTTGTTGATCAGTGGAGTCTGACAGAAGCAGAAGAGTCTCCAATGTTTTCATAGTTCACTCCATCTTCACCCTCATCATTTTGCTCCTGTGGAAAACAACACAACACACTTTAGATTCTCTCTGATATTCATACTTTGTGATGTTGTTTTCCTGTTTTATTCGATGTTTTCAGTCTTGTGCATTTTTATTACATTTTTTAGATTTCTTATGATTACAGTTAAGCTTGGAACTTATAAATATTATTATTATTTTATTAATTAGTGTTATTAACTTAAATATTACTAACATATTTCTCATATATTGGCTTCTTTTCATTGTCTTCTGTTATATTCTGGAATCAAATTTAAAATCCTGCCCTCACATAAAATGTCTTGAATAATCAGTAATACTGATACAGTATCACCCTCATAAGAGCACTTCCCTTTCAGATTGTGGGCTTCCTTGTGGTTCCTTGAGTATTTTACAGTCGAACTGGAGGAAGAGCTTTTGAAGATTAGGCCTAAAACTTTCCTTTTTGCTCAATCATATAGTTAGGGCTGGATCAGGTGACCCTGAATCCTCTCTTAGCTATAGTGCAAAGGCTGCTGGGGGATTCTCATGATGCGTGGAGTATTTCGTCTTCAGTCACCTTTTCACCCGCTATGTGTTAATAGCCCTCTCTGCATTTAATCATTACTTGTTATTAATCTCTGGCTCTTTTCCACAACATGTCTTTTGTCCTGTGGCAGATGGACACGACCAGTTGTGGCAGTTGGTGTTTTGTTTATGGTTTAAAACGACTAATAATAAATTTCATGAACTTAAGAAAGTAAATCAAGCAGCTGCAGAGTCTGTTTGAGTTTACTGAACTTAGACATACCTGCTGTAACATCTAAGTGAATCAGCATCAATCAGCTTTTATTTGCTCTTTCTTGTTATCACTCGACCTGGGCTGGTTTAAAGAAGTTCACTATTAACTAGCTTATTAGTTGTTCGAGCATTCTGAAGCCATGAAGCTCCGCCTCCCAGCACACGCCAAAACAGTGACATAGGGTTGAAACAGAAAAGCAGAGCTCATGTAACATCTGCTTCTATCTTCTAGCTTTGGTGTCCTCTCTATTAATCCACAGTATTTATATAATTGGCTTTGCAGTGCTCCCTAGTCTGTGTATCGTTTGCTGTCGGATTTCACCTAGATCTGGCACCGGTAATAGTAACAAAAGTTACAGAGGAATATTGAGTGTTCAATCTTACAATGTTTTCTTAAGTCTGTGTTTTGTTTCCTGAAACAACAAAAATAAAAAACAAAAAAAAATTTCAGTAAAACTCAAAGCTTTTTATGTATGAAAGTTTCATCTGTGATGTTCTCACCTTTACTATTTGTCCATATGTTGACTGTAACAGCAGATATTAAGAGTGCTGCTAAACCCACTGACACAATGATGCATCTCAGCAAATACAGAAAATCTGAAAATAATTAAAACATTTTGGCTTCAAATTTCTGTTCAGTACAAAAGCCAAAGATTTCAAATCTAATAAATACAGTCGGTTTTCTAACATGTAGAGATGACGGTTGATGTGTTTTTGGACTGTGGAGTTTCAGGCTGCAGTATTTATTTAAAAATACAAAATCAAATATTCTAAATAAACACCAGCAATGAAAATGTTAATAATCAACTAAATGTGTTCAAAAATATATTAGTAATAAAATTTCATTTTATCTTTTATAGAAGCTAAACAGTTGATACAGATTTTTAAAAAAGAGAGTGATTCAGTCACTACCGTCTGGTTGAATATTTGATGTTGTTGTCAGCGATGTCTTTACTTCCTCTTTTGTTGTCCATATATTTGTTATTTTTAATGTTGGTTTAATTGTTGAATTTGTTGTCGTTGTCACATCTTCACCTAAAGAAATGCAATAACAACATTAAAGACACCAACAGTAAGAAAAGACTTGAAAGTAAGTGAACAACAACAGAGAGGAAACAGTGGTGAGATGTTTAACAGTCTAACAAGTCTCATTTTTGATGATGTCTCATGTCTGAGGATATGTTCTCTTTATCTTCATACAGACACTCAACTGTGAGTCTACAGTGTTCATATGTCAACACAGAGCTGTTCAAGATGCTTTATCATTGTTCTCATGTACATACACTGGTGAAGATGGAGATATTGTAAGAGAAAAGCAACAATAGAAAAATGAACTTCATCACTGTGATCATAATTATTGTGGTGTTTCAGTTTGTTGTTCTAACAGGACAGTTTGAGCTGAAAACATTAAGATGTAAATACTCACTGTTAATAACAGACAGATGAATCATAAAGTCTGGACCTTCTTGTGATCCTGTTGCTGTTTTGTACTGTCTGCAGGTGTAATGACCAACATCCTGATCTGTGACCTTCTTTATAACCAGAGAACAGTCTGCAGAAACACTCAGTCTGTCTGATTAAGGTTTGGCTTCTTTATTCTGCCCAAGTTCAAAGAGTGATACTGAGCTGCTTGAATCACTGAAGATCCAGACAGTACTGATACAGTTATGCTGACCTTGTATCACATTTTTACAAGGCAGAGTAACATCATGTCCACGTCCAGCTGTGAGTTTGAACAGTTTGATGTTGCCCTTTTGTTCCTTTATGTAAAATATCAAATATGTTATAAATATGTCTCTTATGTTTATGGAGTGAAATTTATTTTGAATACAACACAAATTTAAGTTTCAGATTCAAATTATCTACATGATGACTGTTACGGCCCCAGCTGGGCCTCCTGAAACTGCCCTTGTGTGGGTGTGGTGTTCTCTCTCCGCCTCCTCCTCTCTTGCTCCACCCTCTCTTTCTCAGTCTTCTCTCTCCCCAGGACACAGCTGCTGTTCATTGGCCTCATTCTCGTTTACCACCTGGGCCCAGTCAGCAATCACCTCTCAGAGGTCATATAAGCTGGGGATGAACTGACTGTGAGAGGGTGGTTTTCTCTGGTGTCTCTGCTTTGTGTTCTAGGTGTGTGATTGTCCTGCTTGTGGTGTGGAGTTGTGGAAGCAGTGTAGCTGCTTCACGTGAGTAGTGTGGGCTTGTGGGCCTCAGCAGCAGTAAAGCTAGCTGCTGCTAGTGACAGGGTGGGTTTGTGGGCCCCTGGAAGTGCCTCCTCGTGGTGTGGAGTTTTTTGTTAGGTTGCTGTGTTGCCACCTTTTTTTTCTTTTTCCTAGTGTTATTGGTAAAACGGCGTTGCCGGCTCTTTATGTTAAGGTTATCTAAAATAAAAACTATTTTATTTACTAAACACCTCTGTCTGTTCTCCTTTCATTCTATTCTGGACCCATTTGTTACCAGTCCCCACACACACCCCTAGACATTCATTGTGGGGACATAACAATGACTGAATGGTTTAATGTCTTACCTTTAAACTGAAGCATCAGTATCAGTAATGAAGACATTTGAATCCATGTGAATGCAGCCATCGTGCTTCTGTCTCTGTTCTTGCTCTCGGAGATGAATACAGCATCAACTTCCTGCTCACTTCCTCATAGTTATATCCATCTTTGTCGTCTCTGTGTCCAGCTGAATTAATTTATTTAATGCAGCTCGATAACCTCCCCCTCTCTCTTATTATTTTTACTTCTAGATTTCATGCGAATTGCAGACTCGTTCTCTTCTCACTTATCGTTTTTTAAGAACTGTAC
Organism: Oreochromis niloticus; assembly: GCF_001858045.2. NCBI lineage: Eukaryota > Metazoa > Chordata > Actinopteri > Cichliformes > Cichlidae > Oreochromis > Oreochromis niloticus. Next base: position 21,441,788 of record NC_031980.2, read on the forward strand.
AGAAGTTTAAGATATCTTGATCAAAAATAGGAGAGAGGAAGTTAAAGGTGTGAAGACTGTTAGTAGAGATAAGTGTTTGCAGTACTTTAGCTCTTCTGTGCATATGGTTTATTATTAGAAAACAGTGCTCATGATGATGTTTGTAGACACACATGAAAAGAGGTCAAAATTCATAAAACGCTTTCTACACCAGAAACTCTGATGTCAACAATGAAACATGGTGATACTACTGCAGTGACAATTAGCATTAGCAGCTAAAAGACAGGTGAAATGCATTAGTGCCCTGATACAATGTGGCTCTTCTTTTCTTCTTAGAAGTGAAGGGGAAGTGAGAATGTGGGTACAACAGCAACAGAGCTCTGGATGTTTAATGATGACCAGATGAGCCTCTGACAGATAAATGGTTGACACGTCAATGAGTGTGAGACTGAACTGCCTTTAGGTTTCCTACCATTTAAATACAAAGCAGGTCCTCATATCTTCTTTTTTATTGTATAACTTTGAATCATATAGGAACAATCAAAGGAGATTTATTCATAGGTTTGTTTTTTTTAATCTTATTCTTAAATGTTAGTTCAGTACAAACAGCTCTGTTTAAACCAGCAGAGCAAAGGTTAAATACTGAAGATGAAAAAACAGGAAGTCAGACTGGAGACAATAATAACCACGAGCTTGTCCTGTGGTCTGAGGTGCAAGGATCATGTGTGTGAGGTATCAGAGACAGAGCCACAAAAAATCTAATGATACTGATCACAGTTTTTTTCTGTTTATTTATTAATGATTCTTACTATCATACAGTCAAATCAAAAAGAGAAATAGTTATAGAAAACATTAAAGTTGTAATCTGGAGAATAACGTTGGTTGCTGTTGCCAGGGTTTCTGGGTCGTTGATCCAGTGTTTTTAGTTTGTTCCCATGTTCGTATTTCCTGTTTTATGATGTTTGCCATCTGTCAAGATTAGGTTCAGCTGTGTACTCATCCGTTGCTAGTTATAATCATTTGCCAATGTATTCAAACCCTGTTCCCTCAGTTCACTGTCTTGTCATTGTTGTCGTCAGTCCCGCAAGTGTGTTAGTTGGCCAGCCATTCAGTCAGTAAGGCAGCCAGTGTCAGTCTGTTTCTCATGTCCTGTTCATTCTGCCTATATAATAAACGCCGTTCCCCAGCCTTCACCAACCCCTGAGTCCTGTGTTTGGGTCCTCTCCTCCTCTTCTCCACATCCACACAGCGATCGCCCTGACAACTGTCTGTAAATGTCATTAAACGCACCCCTTCCCCCATCTCAACAAGAGTAAAAGAGACAGATCTGAGATTAAGAAATATATATATGTGAAGATAAACAATCAAAAACATAAGAAAAAAGTTAACAGCAAAAAAGAACCTGAGGAGGCTGAGGCATTGTGGAGAGCACACTGACCAGCTGTATCACTGCATGATACGGCAACATTATTGCTATAGACCGCAAACGCCTACAGAGAGTGATAACAACCGCAGAGAAGATCATCAGGTCTCCGCTGCCCTCTCTGCAAAGCATCTACCATCGCAGAGTCCAGAGGAGAGCTGCTTCCATCCTCTAAGACCCCACACACCCCCAACACGGACTGTTCACACTTCTGCCCTCAGAGCAGAGGTTCAGAAGTGTGAAATTCAGAACATCCAAACTCAACAACTTCCTCTTCCCCACTGGCATCAGAACAGCTGACCTATTTTTGACAGTGATGATAATTTTTTTTTGCACATCAGGTCATCCTAAATATTAAGCTAGCATATTAAGCTATAGCTCTTTTGCACACATCTCCCAAGTACCACTATGAATGTATGAAACTCATAAATCTTACAACACAAAATTAGCATTAGTAAATTAGTAAAATTAGTATCTGCAGTAAAGATTTTTTCATACATTGTATGCATTGTACGATAGGCAAAGTTGCCTCCACGTTTATAATTTTTTATTAATATTTTGTACATTTTTATATATTTTAAGGGCTCTTCTATTTTTGGAGTGTATTTTTTATGTATCTGTTTTATATTATACATATACATTAAAAGTGAATCTCTGTCCAAAAAATGCAAGTCACTTTACTGTTTACTCACTATGAGCATCATTCATTATTCTCCCCCAGTAATTAAGGTTAGGATATGTATTTTTATTTTAAATTCCAATCCAGTCTTCTTTGGCAGTAGTAGTCTTTAGCAGCATTTAAATAACCTTTATCAGATTTGATGATTTTGTTACAGACTTTTCAAAAAAGTATTTTGCTTTTCTTTCACAAATGCTGTGATTGCAGCCATTCCCCAACTCTCTGTGAATGGTACTCATGGCCATTGATCAGTGTTCTTTGATCAGTGGGTTTTGGTCAGTGATTGTTGATCAATGGTCATGGGAATTTGCGTAATCATGATTAAGGAACTGACCTCACAGCCCATTGTTCCTTCAGTGGGCTGGTTTCAGTCATTATGCAAATGTACTGTTTATAAGGTTTGGGGAAACCTGCAGTCAGTTGAGACTGAAGAAGTCACTTGGATGAGTGACGAAACGTTTCTCCCACAAAACGCTACGTCCAGATGAACAGATTCAACTTTTGGAGGTTTACTTTCCTGGATGATTGAGAATGCATCAACACGCTTATAACATGTCCAGTTCATTGTAAGACCATCAAGATAAACATCCAGTGTAATGGGACCTTCTGAGCACCAGGGCGGTGTCCCGACTTCCTCGTCATACGCCTCTGGGCTTCAATGACCTCCACCCCCTAATATTGGAGGCAGTATTGAACTCTGCTGCTGTACAATCAAATCAGTGTAATTTCCCTCTCTGCTGATAGGGGGCGGTGTGGCCCTCCGTGCTTGCACAGTGACATGGCGGTCTGACGTAAGGAAAGCGGAAAGCTCCCTGACTCAGTGTAAACAACTGTGAAAATGTTTGTAGTTTGCCCTCCTTGAAAAAATTAACGGCATGATTTTTATGGCCGCTATGTCCCGGTAAGCTCCGGTGACTTTACATGTCGTGGTTTCTGGTGGTTGAGTTTGGGATTCGATCCCGGGTGGCTGGACTCTAGCTTCCCGTCTTCTGAACGAGGTGTTTCAGCCTCCGCCACCGTGGAGGAAACCGTAACGCTTCACATGGTGAGTTTTTAAACGTGCTACTGCCCGGTTAGAGGCCGATTTTTGAGTATATTATAATATTTGATGATACACTTGACTGCTACTATATCCAGTTAGCATTAGCAATGTGTTAGCTCAATAGCATGGCTAACTAAGACAATGTGACTCGCTTTAAAAACTAGTGACATATGTGTATCTCTTAAATAACTTGATGTTTTATATTTTCATATTGAAAATATATGCCGAATTGACGTGTGGCCTTAACTATTAAATACCTTAAGTATCGGTGTATATTTTTTACGTCTTCACTTTGAGTAGCGAAGAGAGAGTCAAACTGTCACATTATTGAATGAGCTTTGGTGTGTGGGTTGTAGACAGCGGCTTATCGACTTGATATCGGTAGATAACACCGGCTCCCTGACTCCATTTTTGCACTGTAATTATTTTAATGTCGTTAGAAGTCTGTAAGGTTGTTTAAAACACTGAAAAGTCATATCTGTTAGTGACTGTCATTCGTCCATTGTACAACTCGAAACTGCAGGAAGAAACACTGAGGTATTATGATGAAATATTGCAGTAGTGGACAGTCTATACCTTTAGTAGTATTTTTTTTTTCTGTCTGTGCAGCTACAAAGCCACACTGAGAAGGAACTGGCTCTACACATGAGGAGGCACCTAAAAGAAGAACCACAGAATCAGAAACCCAGAGCATATGGATCCCACTGATCCTGGACAAGGTTTGTCAAACTTGGGATGGGATTTAAGAGGTACTTCAAATTAGGAACAGGTTCTAAATGGTCTAATCCAGGGGTGTCATCTGGCCAATTTTACGATTACAGAGAATGAGAAAATAATATTTTAGGATTTTTTAACTGTATTTTTAAGAGCTATTCAGACCTTGTTCTTTTATTTCTGACAGAAAGTGGCACAATCTAATTTTTGTAAATACATTTCTGTCTAGCACAGTAGCACTGCTGGAACTTGATTTCATAGTATGCATGTTCAGCTAACAGATGAAACCCAGCACTACCAAACCAGAAATGTTGACCAGGCAATGACCTATTTCCAGTCACATTAACTCCATTTTACATCATTCAGTGGAATGATAATATCACATTTCTTGCAGGGCAAGAGAAGCCATCGGAGGAGGGTGTAGATTTAATACTTAGCTCAAAAGGACGTCAACGGAAGAAAAATCCCAAATATTTGGATTATGAAACTGATGACAAAACGAATGAACACCATTCCCCCAAAACACCTAGAAAGAGCTCAGGAAGGAGAAGAGCAGCTTCTCAGAAGACTCCGGCAAAGAATAGAAAATCCAAGGCTGCGGCACCGGACACTCCAGATGGAGAAAATGAAAAAACCGATAAAACACCTACAGAATGTGATGGACAAACTACAGCGGAAGTGGCTGATGAACCACTGAGAGGCAAGAAAACTCTGTCAAAAAGGACTCCTGCTAAGAAAACCCCTGCAAAAAAAACTAGCAATGCCAATGTGGACCTTCCAGATGGAGAGGGTGTAGTTAAAGATACAGTGCAACAGGAGAATGGGACGCCAAAGCCAAAGAGGAAGTATGTAAAGAAGCAGTATGTACAACAAGTGGAGCCAGTTATTAAAGAAAAGGATGCAGAGGAACCTGAGGAGGAGACCGGACAAGGTGGCCGCCGGCGGAGAGGAGCTGCCAAAGCGTAAGATGCACCTACAGTGCTGAGCTGTAGCATAGGTTAAATGACGTTAAACACCAGCACCTGTAGTAAGAAGACAATTACTGTTGGTTAAACAAGCCTCCAATTCAATGGTTTGTTTCATATTGCTCTCTTTTTTTTTGGTTAAATAATGTTTACATCAGACATCATCACCCTAGAAATCAGACTTTCATTTTTGGTTACATGTACACTTATCCCCACTTTAATTACATGTATAAAAAAACCCATATTTTTCTAATTGTAAGATGATACATTTTCAGTCTTTAAAGCCATTTTTTTCATATAAATGGTAATATAGGCATTGAAAATAATGTAAACTCAATCCTCCAGGGCGTTGAAGTACCTCCATAACTTGGCAAAAGACTTGTTTTGTCCAACTGATGAGCCAGGAAGCGAAGACACTGGATCAGAACAGAAAACTCCCAAAGTAAGCAAAGGTACAGTGAAAGTCTCGCCATCTCTCTTTCCCAGTGCACCAATCACAGCAAAGCATAATCTCAGACAGTTTGATCTTTTTACCTATTGGAGTTCTTGCAGAGAGTTAGCTGAGGTTGCTACCACTCTAAGACCTGTACTGTAGAAGTGTGTCTCGTGTCTGAAAATAGGTCATACTTCAAACGGCAGGAGTTGACTAGCAGGTCTAGATGTAGCCATATTAATGAGCAAAACTTGTCTGAACTTGTCTGAACAACTAGTTAGTTGTGTTTTGCAAGCCACTGGCAACCTTGGTCTGTCCAAGCATATAATCTCACAAGTTACACACAATGTAAAATTTCATATAGCAGTGCAGAAAAATTCCTTCTTCAGTAAAGATCTCTGTGCACCGTAACTTAAATTCCTCGTTCTATTCCTGCAGTGGGTAAAGGCAAAAAGAGGAAACATTCTGAAAGTGATGCAGCAGAAGATGAAGACTTTGTACCAGATAATGATGAAGAGGAGGATGCAGAGGAGCTGGAAGATGATGACGAAGAAGCAGCTTATGACTCAGACCTCGACTCCAACTGTGGCAAACGTGGAAAAAACCCACCAGTTTATTACGTCAACAATAACAACGTCAGTGGTTTTCTCATTTTAACGTGATGGCACAGTTACTGGTTATGACCTCATTCAGTGCACTAGAGTACATTACTTCAATACGTTATCTCTATATCAGTCTAATACAGAAAGAAGAATCTGCTTGATGATGGTAATTAAAAGTTAAACCGTTGTGATTTGTTAATACCAACCTGAGCTTATAAATGGGAGTCATTAATAAGCAGTTTATATCAAATATAAATCATCAGATTTCTGAATATTTTCTGTTCCTGCTGCGTTTTTCTGAGACTAAACAAAAGTGCAAACCATTATTGATCCAAATTACCAGAAACTTTAATTTCTCAGTTTGATGCAGCTGCATAGAGAAGAAGGAAGCGCTTGTGCATAATGAGCTCATCCTGTCTCCTTCTGTCCTGCAGACATGCTCGTTCGCCAAAGCCCAAAATGGACTTAACGCCCCTACCATGAAAACTGCTTTGGAGAGCGCAGAGACGACCAAGAAATTGTAAGTCGCAGTCAGTTAACAGTAATGATTTGTTTTCGTGAAGTATCAGTGAACATTGTCCTTTTGCTGTTAGTTCATACATCAGTTTTTGTGATGACATACACAATGAGTCTTGAAGTGCAAACAACACTGGAATATTTGAACATTGCCCTTTTGCTGTTAGTGCAAACCCTTTATTTTGAAAGCTTCTTAAAGTCACATTTGGGGTTATCTCAAAATTTCAGCTTAACAAAATTTCACCTTTTTCGTCAATTTTGAGGACTTTTTTTCAGCCTTTTGAATAAGTAAATCTCAGACTGACTAACTGCTTGTTTGTTTGTTTTATTTAACCATGTGTTTGTTCATGTTTGTGCTTGCAGTCGGGAAGAGCACTACAGCAGCTGGGTGTTTCCAGAGTGGGTGCCCTCCACCAATGATTGGGTTCCTGTGCCACACAGGTAGTTTCTGTTTATTCCTTTATTTAATACAGTTGAATCCAGTTTTAATTGAACAACTCATAACTAAGTTTTATTTTGATATACCTTTTTATTTTCTGTGTTAGAAAGACCGTACCCAGCACTTTTTAACAAGTAACTTTGAATGCTTTGTTTTTTATTTTATTCAGTGAAATTCTAACTCAAAAAGTCATACCAGAAAGTCTTAGCTCCATTTATGTTTATCTGACTGTTTCATTAGATGCTTAGTTATTTAGTTTGTGTTGGGACTTCTGTCCATTTTTTTTTTTTTTTTTTCTGACTGAAGGTGGGCAGTCGCCCCTGCCAGCTGGCAGTGGTAGAGCCAGGCTGCACCCTGGACAGGTCACCACTCGATCACAGGACCAGACATAGACACAGACAGCCAGGCACACCTAGGATCAATTTAAGGTCACCTGTTAACCACAGTGCCACCTGCCTTTAGTCACGTTACTGTTACAATCAGTTGTCACTTGGTCGTACAATGAGATATGCTTTTATATATATATAACGTTACAGTCGTTGATGGCCAGGGTTTCAAATAATGAGGTATGTATAAGTAACCCAATGACCTTCAGACTATTTTATACTCTTGGCGGGGTATACACTGGACCAGTATACACCAGTCTGTCAGAGGGCAATTTGGCCAGGGGAATTGTGGGCAGAGACCCAAAGAGAACCTGCACAGGCAGAGGGAACCAGTGAACACAAAGGCCCCAAACTGTGGATTTGAACCCAGGACCTTCGAGCTGTGAGGCAACAGTGCTAACAGCCACACCACCATCCTGCCTTCATAGTTGCCTTATATTCATGCATTTGTTCAAATAAGGTTTTTAAACTGCATAGGAACAATAGTAAGGAATCAGCCAAATCTGATACTTTATCCTAACTAACCCTTAATCGACTGGGATTCAAACAGGCCTAATGCACTTATTTTGTAATTTTGGCTGTAAAATGACAAAATAGTTCTCATCTTTCAGGAACAATTTTAATTTTCTCACTAGCCTATAATGGGTGAGGAGTAAGGTCATGTGACGCACACGTGGTAACATTCAGGCGGAGCTTATGTTTTTTGAGTCTGTGATCAGACAGCAGTACCTTGTGCATGCCTTGAGGTACACTGATTTTCCCCCAAAAGCTTGTCATCGTTTCTTTCCCGAACAATTTGAATTTTGTCTCAAGCAATAACACTAACAGAATTATGGTCATTTAAAAAGCACTTGATAAATAAAGGGTTAAACAAAAAAAAACCCAACAAACTGCCAGGAGGGGTTGCTGAGATGAAGTCTGAAAAGTGTGGCCCCAAGAAGAAGCCAGTCTAGGGAATAAAGAAGAGCCATTGCAGGAGTATGTAGCTGCATTGGTCTGGTGGCTTCATAAAGGGAGCTGGACAAGGGACGTGTTATTCTGGCTGATATGCACATAAAAGTCTGTGTGTTCTGCTTTCATTTAGTGATTTGGAGAAATATCTGCCTCAGACGCTTCGCTCAGCTGCCTTCAAAGTGTCCAGAGAAGGGCTCGACAAGGAGGAAGCACCTCTGCAAAGACTCAAAAGGTGACAGTGATCAGCAGAGTTAGGGGTTCATGGTGTCGTTACCCCTGGTTGATGATTTCCCTCAGATATGTCAAGAACAGTTTGATTGAGACATAACTGCTGCTAATACATTTCCAAAGAAAACCTCTTTTTTGTATTTGTTTGTTAGCAAAACCCATACGTATAAAAATATATAATTGTGATCATTTGCAGTTTGTTCTACATGGTGCAGATTTTTTGGTGGTTTTTGTAGGCGAGGGGGAATAAAGCATTAGTGTTGTGTCTGTTTTGTTTTCATTTTTTTCTGTTAACTGGCAGGTTCGACTCTATTCCCCCTCACCCAGAACGCTGGGACATGATGCTGTATGCAGGTGGACCAGTGTGGGCTCTGGAGTGGTGTCCAACACCCGATGGTGCCCCTGCCACCCAGTACATCGCTCTGTCCTGTCATCAACGCATGGATGATTTCCACTACGTCAACAAAACTTCCGCAGGAACTGGACTCATTCAGCTGTGGGATGTGGGCAAACTGAAGTATGGCAACAGGTACAAATGAAATGTACAGAGTGGGAATGTTATATTATAAATGGTTATTGTCTGTCAGTCTCTTGACTGATTGACTAGTTTGAACTACTTCCAAAAACAAGTCCTCTGTAAACAAACTGTCTACATCATAGATGGTAGTGAGATGTTTCCAGAGCTCCAGAAGTTTGTCTTTGAAATTTCAGCCTTTTTATATTATGTTCTCTTTTCTTTCACCTCTGTCCAAACAGACCAGACTCCAAGCCAGTTGTGGTCTATAGTTTGGCCCAGGATAAGGGCTTCATCTGGCATCTGAAGTGGTGTCCTGCTGGAGGCTGGGAGCTTCCCACTTGTGCCAGAAAGGTCAGATGTTTTTCCTGTGTAGTGTCTTAGCTTTTAGCTGATATTGAAATGATGAAATCTTATAACAATCTAATATGTTATCAATCCTTCACACTGAAGGCTCCATTCTTACCCAGACTGGGTCTTCTGGCAGTGGCCACCTCCACCGGGGTGGTCACCATTTACAGCATACCCCACCCTGATGCTCTGCACTCCAACATCACTCAGCCAAACTCTGGTAAGGCTGTGATTTCCCCTACAGAATTTTTTGCAGTATTTGTAACTGCTCCATAAAGTGTTTTACTTGCAAAAATGAAGCGTGTCCTGTGTTCAGCAGAGGGCACTGTTGGCTTTCTAAAGTCTGAAATCAGCATGTTGGATGTCTATTTTCTCCTGTATCCTATGAGGACATAGGGATGCACTGAAGCAGTGCATTACTGGTGGTTTATAGATCAACGCATCACGATAAAAACACTGGATTTCTTTATACCTGTTTATTTATGAATTAGCTTAGCTCATTTTCTTTCTTCTCACCACCAAATCAGAAGGCTTGGCATGTAAACGCTGTCTTTGGAGGCACCATGCACCCCTTGGATTGTTTGTGACAGTATAAGCTCTAAGGCCTGTACTGTGGAACAGAATTTGGGGCTCAGGAGTAAACCTGAAGTTGAAGTTTCCTCTCTGGGTTACTCCCCATGGTACCTTGTCCTACAGACCTGACCTGCTCCTGATAACAGATAAACGTATAAAACCACCACCTGGCTAGTTTACTCGGAAAATATTAGCACAATTGTTTCATGATATCACAGGATTTTCGAGTGAGTCGGGACCCTTTTCCCAGACGAACTTGTTCCTTTTGGCTGAAAGCAGTTTCAAAGCATCTCATTTTTCTGTATGTCTTTATAAACTCAATAGTCATATAAAAACAGTCATTAAAGAACCAAATTCTTGTAGCTCATTCTAGATCTAATATAAGATTTCCAAGTAACCCTACAGGTTTAAATTTTGTGTTTACACTTTTTCCTGTAGTTGCTCCTTAGACCGTTAAATGCCACCAGTGTCGTAGCCTAAAATGTTAGACCTTAAAAATATAAAAAAAAGGCTTCTGAGTAACACATTAATTCCAGCAACCTGATCCTTAATTACTGAACAGTTTGCTTCTTTTTCCTCCACCCTCCTTGTTTTGGATGTGTTTAATCAAATGTACAGTCATAGTATGTTGTTTGTGTTGGGTAATATTCCCGTCATGCCCGGTTTGTGTTTATAATCAGTTACCTAGTACCGATCTCAGCTCTTTCATTCAATAATATGCTCACAGGAAAATGTCATGTGACCTACATGATTGCTGTTGCTAGGCTTAGTGATGCCAGTTAAAAAAAATCTATCCTGGTTATTTTGAACTTGCTTTGTATTACAGGTCTGTAGTAGTAGCATTGTGGTAAAAGAAAGTAAACATTTTCTCACGAAGCAAAATCAAAGAATTTGTGAAAATATATATTATTTATCTTAGTTAATTAATTATCTTTATCGTCACTTCTTGAGTTCTTTTGCAGTTTATCACTAAGATCCAGTTTAACTTCCATTTTAATGAAATATTGACTAAATCAGTCTCATATTTCTGACAGTGTAATAACATGTGTTCTGTGGGTTCATCGTCTCCTCAACAGTCAAATTTCCCTGTATGTTGTTTCCCTAATATAAGTAATGTGCCAGTAAATATGCAGGGCAGGGCACAGACAGAGGCCCCACGGCAGTCTTGCCCCTTGGAGCCCCTATATGAGTTTTCACTCACCCCACTATTGGTTGCCAACAGAAAATCCTCAGAAACCCAAAAAGGCAAAACTGCTGTGGGTCCCACATGGGCTAGTCTACATGGGCCCTACACAGGTTTTTAATTGGCAATACAAAGGTATCCTGCCCTGTGTGGGGAAAAAATGGCATTACCATCTTCGTCAAGCTCAGATTTGTCAGCAAAAATAATGCAAACCTCACAACAAGGAACCACGAGCCACTGAATATTTGACAGCTTGCCAAAAATGATCAAAGTAGGTGCCAATTAATTTTCTGTTGAACAAATAGCTAATGAGAACTTGCAGGTGTAGTCCGTTACACACGTTTAAACACAGCCTGATGAACTCAAGCATGAGTATGTAATCAATCAAATAGCACCTTATCCATCATATTAGACGTGACCCTCATTAAATGGGGTAGAGCTTGTGTTTGACAAAGCAACAGTATCCACAAGAAACCGGCCTCATGCAGCTTTCACAGTGGCAGCAGTTATAGACATACACAGAACACACTCCAGCAGTAAGTACATGGTGACATTATGGATGGAGGAGCCTGTGGTCCAGTCTATTCAGATCGCTGCGCTGTCAGTCGCCTCTGGGCCTCTGCTGATAGAAGACGGTACAAACGAGATTAATGATGAACTTGATGCCACATTCATCATAGAGAGAAACCCAGTTATGTCTGCTTGTGAGTTTGTGTGTGTTTATCAGTCAGCATCCTCCTAGCAGTTCAGGCTAATCTGATTGAACAAAACACTATTGTGAGATCATGAGTACAGCATACACCTTACAAATAAATACTCACATTTTTGTGTAATATCTCAGTGGACACAACCTTTTTAGATCCCATTAAAGCTTATCTTGTAGGGCATGTCTTTCCAGTTCCACAGTGTAACAGTAAAGTTGGCTGAAACTCAGTTATTCACCGTTCTCTTTAGCATTTAGCCTATAAAGTAAAATTTGTCCATTTTACTAAAAATCCCAGGTCTAGGTCTTTTCTGACCCTTTAATCTATTCTGCTCATTTTTGGTTTGCTAGAGTAACTTTCTAATGAATCAGAGTTTATCTTATGATGTGCCTTGCTGTAGCTCCCAGGTTTATCCTCTGACTGAAACAAGCCATTTTAGGTTTCTTTCTGATTCGATGCCCCTTATAAACACAGGTTCTAAAGGTCAGGTGGGTGTGGCTTCTGTGCCTACAGGCTCACCAAATTGGTACTGATTTTGTACATAGCCAGAGAGTAGAAAATACTGTGTGAAGCCTGAGCTTTGAGCTCATGGGGACTGCTGCTTTGATACTTTCACTTCGTCATCTGAAAATGTTGCCATGTTTGATTTGAATATCCACCACATTAACAGCATATATGAAATAAAATACATTATCTCCCCTACACGCATGGTGGCAGCACGGTGGCACAGTGGTTAGCACTGTTGCCGCACAGCAAGAAGGTCCTGAGTTCAATTCCACCATCAGGCTGGGGTCATTCTGTGTAGAGTTTGCATGTTCTCCCCGTGTTTGCGTGGGTTCCCTCCGGGTACTCCGGCTTCCTCCCACCGTCCAAAGACATGCAACTTGTGGGGATAGGTTAATTGGATAATTCAAATTGCCACTAGGTGTGAGTGTGCGAGTGAGTGCGAATGGTTGTCTGTCCCTGTGACAGACTGGCGACCTGTCCAGGGTGTACCCCGCCTCTCGCCCTATGACAGCTGGGATAGGCTCCAGTGACCCTGAAAAGGATAAGCGGAAGTGAATGGATGGATAGCTCCCCTTTAAATCACCAGATCTCTCCACTGACATGCACATTAAATTCTTCTACATTAACATTAATTAAAAAGACTAAATAAAATAATATTGCATCATATTTTTGGACTTGTAAGCTATGATTGGGTAAAAGTATGAAGCCTACATCATGGCCACAGTTTGAGGGGAAAAAGTTAAAAATTCTTCAAAAGGTTTCCTGGAGTTGGGCCTTTTTATGATTCAGTTTTTTCCATCTCACTAGCAATGGCTTGCATAGGTGACCGTACAACTGCCTGTACTCTGATCATTGTAACATTATGTGCACTGTATTACACATGGTTTGGTTTTGAAATTAAGAAGTATTTCAAATGCCTCAGTTTGGACATAAAAAGATATATGAAACCTGACATTTCTGATCTTGTGTTTTTCCCATTCCCTCATGGACTCGAGTTTCCATTCAGTTTTGTAGCCATGGATCATTGGGCTCAGTTTTCAGAGGGCTACTCCATCAGCCCCCTGCTTGCAACCATAGGTTATAGTTATTGGATTGAAAGGTTACTGAGTACCCACATTAGAAGATGACTGCACACACAAACTACTACAGCAAAAGATTTTTTAGCTTACACTGAGCAATTTTCATAAATAGAGAAATCCTAAGATTTTTTGTTCTTCAATATTTCTTAATGTAATGAATGTCTAAATGTTGCCACGAAGCCTATTAAGGAAGACTAGGAGATGAACTGAATCTTTATAATCCTGTATAATTAATTTTGGTTTGTTTGTAGTAAAATTTAAATTTGTCTCCTGGTGTAAGCCCATAAAATGTACAATACTACCCTGTATCCAACATTTACTGTGCTTTCATTAAGACCCGCTACTAATGAGGTCAGTCCAAAGTAATCTGTCTTGACAAACACTGACAATGGGATTCGATCCCTCAGTGTGGTGAGGTTTCACTAAGTTGGGGAGATCTCTAAAGCCATGCTCAGTAGAGCTTTGCTGAAGCTTGATGACCTGAGGAGAAATATTCTACACTTAACCTGTATTTGTTTGCAATTGGTTATCTAGTGCCAAGAGCAACCTATTTATTTTAGCATACTTATAGTTAGATTGGGAATCTGAGTTGATAACTATAGGCATGTGACCTATTTGGTTTAGTGAAGCCAATGTTACGTTGAACTTACTTGGTGTGGCACCCGTGAAGGCCTCTAGCACAGCCTGGCTGCTTATTATCTTATTTGAGCGATATAACAGAACTTCAGTGTGTTCTCTTATCTGGAAGAAGGAGTAGCGTAGATGCAGAAGAGGGAATTGGAACTAATTTCCGTGGAAAGATGTGCCTTAGAGCTGCATGGCCATACCTGCAGTTGTGTACCTGTCACTTAATATCAAATATATCTTTAATAAATGTACACATTTGTTATAGTGTAGGTCTCCAAGAGGGTTCCTTCTGAAGGTAAACCTGGTTTGGAAAGGTTAGGCGAATCAGGTAACTATCATTTATTTGATCTTTCTCACATAAAGCAGACAAGAGGAGATCTCATCTCAGATTTGATTTTATGTTTAGTTTTGGGAAAAGTGCTCCATAAGTGGAGCCATTGGGTGGCATGCTGTGAATACTCTGGGCTGTTACATGCCCTATGCTCATAGTGTCATAGATTTGTGAAAATGGACATAAGTGGGGTTCAGAGATGTGCATGTAGAACATGGCAGGTTAAAGACTGTTTGTTCCTGTCATTTGGCACCACCATTTTCAAAAGAACAAACTGAATTTTTTAGATGAAAGTGTTGTTACTTCGGTCTTGAGAATAAAAAGAATAGACATGCATGTGGAACAGTACCTTCATTTTTCTTTTCTTAACAGCACTCACAAGGTTATAATAGTCCTTTTTTGTAAGCTGCAAAATCTGACTCAACTTAAATGCTAAACAGACTAAGATGAGTCAATATTAAAATCACAGACTGTGTCTTACAAGTAAACTCCTGTTCAAGCAGTAAAAGCACATACTGTTTTTCTCTGATACTACACTTCCTTCATTACACCTGCTATAGATGAAAAGCATAATTTGGCCATATTATCTCTGTTCAGTTCTTTCTCAGTGACCATCACTTGAAGTAGATTGCCCACTTTTGCTAACAGCAACTGCAGCAACACAGTCCTGAAGCATTGAAAATTATTCATTTAATCGTGTGATTATAAGCAGCAGTCTAACATTTCTTGCAGGTTTTTCACTAATAATTTTATTGTCACATGTGGTCGTTTTTTTTCCTGACATTAAATTTATTTTGCAAGTAGAAAAATAGCTAACATCAGGTCGACTGTTTTTCAAAGGCAAAGTGTCACTTTTATGCTGGTCTGCCTGCAGTGAGGCGAGGAAGAGATGGAGAGGGTAAAGGTACATTTAACCAAGTGAAAAAATACCAGAGAATTTCTTAATAGCTTCTTTGAGGCTGACATGTCGAGCACCAACTGAATGCAGATTAGTTATCCTATCTTATGTGATCAAAAGTGGATATAATATAATATAATCTTTCTATATCAGCTGCAAGGGTTGAAGGTGAAATTGGCTTGGACAGGGTTAAAACCGTGTGTGTGTGTCTGTGTAAGTGGGTGTGTGTGTTTGTGTGCGTGGGTGTGTGTGTGTGTGTGTGTTTATCCTGGTCCCTTAGTGCTGTTTGCAACAGATAATTATAAATGGCTTTTGTGCATCCAGTCACCAGAATGAATGAGCGAGTGAATGAGAGGAGGAGGCCATTAAAGCTCCAGAATTGGAGGGCGGGGGGGCGGCTGGAGGTTTTGAAGGAGGGGGTAGTGTACGCACATAATTTACAGCGCCATTCTCCATCAGACAAGGATCTATAATTGAAATGACAAAGAAGATGCATCACCGAGCCAGTTGTTAGTGTTGGAAGCTATGAATTTTAGGCCTACTAGATGACACTTCTTGTATCCTTACTCTGTCAGTCATCAAGGACTTACTTGAGACTGGACAGGGAAGACGATGGAGGAGGTCACACGGAGGCCAAGTTAAACTGTGTTAATGTGCACTGTATTTTTATTAATTGCAAAATACTGTCATTTTTTAAATTAAAGGTTAATGCTTCTAAAACTAGGTTAAAGAGGAAGATGGATTGTGATATTTTAGATGAGTTTGTAGGTTTAGTCCAGTCTTAACATGACTCAGCTGACAATGTCAGAAAACATGGGCACCACCAAACATTTATTTTTTTTTCCCTTTCAGCTGACTGTTGTCAGCCTCGACACTGTTTATCTCCTTACAACAGACTAACCACCATTTATCCTCAGCGCCATATTTTACTGTCTTTAAGCTCTGTCTATGTCACTCCTCCTGTTTCTGCTCAGCTAACAGAGCTGGACACAGTCACAGCCACTCAGTCAGCCTTTATTTCTTTGGTTATGTGGTGAAAATTATTAAGATAATCATTATTAATAACACCATAGTCCTACTTAAGTTAGTCAAACTCTTAAGTGCTTTGTGCAGTGGATCTTGACTAGGAAATTATGCGATAATTATAAAGCTAAGTATGTGAAAATGTTCATTAAGAAAGGGGGGAAAAAACTGATACAGACTAATCATCCACCATATGGGAATATCCGTCATCACAGCTTATTTAAAAAAAAAGAGTCTACAGCTCATAGACTCTTTCTCTTTTTGCAACTTTTGTAATATTGATGTTAGTGTTAAAACAAATGATGGCAGTTATTTAACAGTGCAGAATTGGCTGGGATTCAAAAGATCTGAGCCTTAGAGATAAGGTAAGGGGGTGCTGTTCCTCCACATCGAAGGAGTCCATTGAGGTGGTCTGAGCATCTGACTAGGATACCTGTTAGATTTGGTGTTTTCGGCATGTTTAACAGAAGGGACACCCCAGGGGTACCCCCAGGTCACGGTAGCCTTGGAATTATAGAAGGAAAAGCCCAGAGTTAGTTAGTTAGAGGGAGGTCAGGACATTTCTAGTGGTACAGCTACTCCTGTGATCCAGACTATAAACTGCAAAAATGAAGGAATGAATGGAATATTATTCACAACATTAAAACTGTTCACAAGAAAAGTGAGTAAACACTGCTGCGTGCCAAGCTGTTAGAGAGCTGTAGCGCTGCACAGTGTGAGGTTGTTTTAATGTGACTGATGTGATTTTTCACAATTACAAAGAGCCAATTATGTCTCAGAGGGTTAGAACTTATCACCCTCATGTTATCAGACCAGCAATCTCAAACTTCTGTTACACCCCAGTCAGACCTATGACATCATATTAAATAACCACTCACTGACAGTTCCTGCTTTTGGTCTGTAGAGCCGAAAGAACAAGAGCTGATTTACAACAAGGTTTATATAAAATATTATTGTGTATTTTTCTGAGGCGGAGGTGAGATGATGGAGGGAGCAGAACAGCGAAGAAGACACTATTAATCTAAACTCTCAGTAATCTAAACTGGAGGAGGAGAGAAAATTAATGATCTGGAAAAGTCTGACACCGTGTTTTTGTTTTTCGGTTTTACTTCTGTTAAACACAGCGAGATGCCTAAACACAGATAGAAGAGTTTCTGCCAAACTAAATATCCACTCATTTCGTAAACCACATCAGGGTCATACTTCTAATGTCAATGTTGGTTTGTCCGTTATCTGTTTGGGTTCTTATAAATGTCCAAATACTCTTGACTCTAAGATATTTTTTTTTTTCTCCCATTAAGGTTATTTAAGGGTGGTGTGATGGTTAGCAGTATAGTCTCACAGTAACAAGGTCCTGGGTTCGAGTTCAGTCTGTGGCTGAAGTCTGCCTGTGTCTGCATAAGTTTTCTTAGGGTACTCTGGCTTCCTCCCATAGTTAAAAAAAAACACCTATGGGGTGTTAATAGGTGATGGCCATAGCATCTTTCTGTATTAGTCCTGTGATTTAGCGAACCTTGCCTCTCGCCCTATGATAGCAGTGATAGGCTTCATCAGCCCTCTAACATCCCTGAATTGAATACATGACATGTCTGTACTTCTAGTTATGTCAGGATTCCTGTTAATCTGTATGAAAAGCTAGCTAGCAAGCTAAAAGTGCATTACCAACACTAAATATGCTGGCACATAGTATAGCAAAAACATGGTGAGGGTAAAAATTTGCTGCTTTTGTACTCCTGCTACAACCTCTCAGTGAACTCTTTATAACAGAGTCAATTCCTTTTGCTCATACTGTATATAGCCTGTAGCCTTTTATGCATGTACAATATCATTTGGCAGAGAGAAGGAGATTTTAATGCAGGTTGAACACCATCTTGACCCCTTACAGTTCGCCTATAGAGCAGGGAGAGGTGTGGAGGACGCTGTTGTCACACTCCTGCATCTCTTGTATAAGCATCTTGAGGCCCCCCACACCCATGCAAGATTATTATTTGCTGACTTTTCATCTGCATTTAATACAATTCAACCCCTCTTACTTGCTGACAGGCTTTACAATCATTTTAAGCTTGACACTAGTCTGGTCGGCTGGGTGATAGACTTTCTGACCAATAGGTCAAAATGTGTGAGGGTGAATCATGTATTTTCTGATGTGCTCTCCTCCTCTATTGGATCACCCCAGGGTTGTTGCCTCTCTCCCCTTCTGTTCATTCTGTACACAAATGAGTGTCGCAGCAATTTCATGAACAGACACATCCTGAAGTTTGCTGACGATACAGTAATCGTCAGTCTTCTAGTGGGGGACGAGTCAGGCCATGGACAGGTTGTAGATGATTTTGTGAATTGGTGTGATGAGTCCTTCCTTTCACTTAATGTGTCAAAAACTAAAGACATGATTATTGACTTTAGGAAGTCCTCTTATAGCTCATCACCTACTATCATTAAAACCGCCGATATTGAGATAGTTGAGAGTTATAAATATCTTGGTGTGGTACTCGACCATAAACTGTGTTTTGAATCTCATGCTGATGCCACCACTAAAAAAGTTCAACAAAGACTGTTCTTTTTAAGGAAAATGAGATCTTTTAATGTCTCATCTGAGATGTTGTCCTTGTTTTATAGAAGTTTTATCGAATCTGTGATGTCTTTTTGTATCGCTGCGTGGTTTGGTAACCTGACGGTGAAGAATAAGTATCGGCTGGGACTTCTGGTAAAAACTGCTAGCAAAATTTCAGGGCGCTGGCAAGATGGACTTTTGGCCATTTACAATAGAAATGTGCTTAGAAAGGCTCATTCTATTTTTAATTGTGTGAACCATCCACTTCACAGTGAGTTTGAGTTGTTGCCTTCCGGCCGCCGTTCTAGAGTACCTCCGAGGAGGACTAAAAGACTCCAGGTTTCTTTTATCCCTACTGCGTCTTGTCTCCTTAATGGCAAATAATTGTTCTTGAACTTTCTATCATTATTATTGTTATTATTATTTTTATAGTATTGTTCTGTTTATTTTTATCCTGCTGCTAAACTAATTTCCTCTTGTGGGACAATAAAGAAATTGAATTGAATTGAATTGAATTGCTCTATGATAATGGTGAGATTCACATTCAAAAGGCCACATTTACTATGTGGGAAAAAATTGCAACATGCAGTGATGGGAAAGTTCTGCAGGTGATGTACCGTCAATGTGCTAATTTATAAACAGAAACGCATCATTTCAATAATGGCCAACACAATCTGCCAAGAGTGGGCTTCCACTAGTAATGCACTTAGTCTGTTAACATCTCTCTCAGTCAGTCCAAATAAATTACAGTTCCTAGCAGCAACTGTCATAGCAGCATTGTGTACAAAATTTTTTTAAAAAAGGAAAGAAAAAGCTTACAATTTAAATACTTTTTACCTTCTGAAAGGGAAATTCCTGCAAACACATGCGTATTAATGAGAGCCAAATGACAGTAACCACGCCCACACCTTTCAATCGAACAGTTAATACTGCAACTCTTTGGTAAATCCTGACAGAGAAGTTTTTAATACCTAAAGAGGGTTTTATGCTGGCATAGCTTGTTAGAAAATCTGTCCCAAAATGTCCGAATATTAACACGTTAGAAATGGGCTTCTTGACATGTAACATCACAGCTCTGCAGCTGAGCTTTAATTACATCTGACACTAACTGAACGCGTCTCAGATTGAAGACAGCCGAGTCAGGGCCGCCGATGTTTAGCAGAGCCTGTGTTTTTCACTGCTTACAGAAAAATCTTCAAGGCACATCCAGCAATACATTCAAGATTTTTCTTTCATTCATGCTCACTGTGTGAATTTCAGTAGTTTTCATGTTATTTTGATCAGTAAACCATTACTGTAACTGTCAGGGTTAATTTCAGATAGCAGAGTGGAACTTTGAGTTGGGTTACATGACAGAAATATGATGGGTCCATGTACAGTAAAGGTACATGCTACCTGTGCATCAAAGTGGATCATTTGTTTTAAAAAATGATTTCACTTGAGGTAATGAAACATTAATAAACAAAACTATTTTAAAAAAGCACAAAAAAATCTGTGGGTACTAAAGAAATTGATTTTTATGTGTTTTCACAGGTAAAGGCATTGAAACGCCTCAAGTATACAAGGTATGTTAAAATACGTTTACACTGTATATTTTCATGGATTCTCATCATAATGTCACAGCCTGTTGATGTTGTGTATCTACCATTAGGTTACGACAGGACATAAATGAAAATGACCTTTGTTTTCTGCAGGCTAAAGGAGTGGCGACATTGAAGCTGGGCGCCTTCAAAGCCCCTCACCATGAAATGAGCGGGCCCGTCCTGTCTATGGATTGGCTTCCTGAAAAACCACACAATATAATGGCTATTGGATTCTATGATGGTATGAATTGATTTACTGCAGATGTTCTTGATTAACTCGTTGTCTGTTTGAGAGAAGAAACAAAGGAGCAGTCCAGAGCAGATAGGATTCAAATATGAGT
The DNA here is from genome assembly GCF_001858045.2 of Oreochromis niloticus. Classification (NCBI taxonomy): domain Eukaryota; kingdom Metazoa; phylum Chordata; class Actinopteri; order Cichliformes; family Cichlidae; genus Oreochromis; species Oreochromis niloticus. The sequence goes on from NC_031980.2 coordinate 21,462,413, forward strand.
CAATATCATGGATGACAGAACTATTTTAAGCCAGTATTCTCACTTTTCCATCGTCTTGTTCTCTCCTTCACTCTCTCTCCAGGTGTAGTAGGTCTTTGGGATCTGACAGCAAAGTCTGCGCTGTTGCGTGTGCGAGAGTCAGACAGGTCGCTGAGTCTGCTGCCCTACAGATGCATCCTTGCTCACAACAATGGAGTCCGGTCCCTGGCCTTCTGTCCTGCCTCCAGGTGAGCATAATATCAAAACTCTTTCTGGATCAAAATAAAACACTGTGACTTCAAAATCAAGATTTGAATCTGTCTTGCCTCTATGCCGCATGCATGATATTGAATTTTGATAGATGAACAGTTCATGCCTATGAGGACGAGAGGATGGAGTACTAAGTTATCAGTTGGCATGCTTGCTTAAAAACTATATCCAAGAATAAACTGGTGAGGTTACAAGCTAGACCCTGGACAGGCTACCAGTCTGTCACAGAGTTAATTCATGGAGACAGACAGCTGTTCACACCTACAGTAAATTTACAATCACCAGTTAACCTAACAAACGTGTCTTTGGACTGTGGGAGGAAACTAGAGCAATCAAAGGAAAGCCAGGCAAGCACAGAGGCAACATGCAGACTGCACACAGAAAATTTGAATGCTATAAATGGGAGTCTGTGGGAACTGACTCACTTTTTGAGGCAGTGTCACATGTCAAGGGACTGCAGTGTTTTAGCACCTTCACATTGGCTTATTTTCCAGCTTTGAAGGTTTCTGCTTGTGTAACAGTACAATGGAATTTCAAAGGTCTTCACAAGAAAATGTCAGAAACTTCAGTAACACTTGAAGATAGGATCACTGGGTGACTGCAGTATTTTCTATGCGTCTTTATTTCATCAGTTTTTCCATCATCTACTTTACTCTGGTAGTTGTTATTCGCAGCCAATTAAAAAGGCGATTTGTTGGTGCCTCTGGTACTCGGAGCTAAAGGCAAGACAATAAATTTTGAATGCACAGAGTTGCAGTAGAGCCTTCCCTCTATTGTATTCAGGCACTAATTCAGAATGTAGGGTACAAGGCCGGGCAAGCAGCCACGGCCTTATCACCACTCAGACAAGGCAACCTGACTTAGCTCTATGCAAGTCAACATGCACTGACCTTCAGGCTGCAGCCTTGCTGAGCTCTCACAGCCTTTAGTGTGATTTTCCATTCATATCTAAAGTTTGCTCTCCCTGCTTGGAATATTTAACTGACTCAAAAACTTCAACTGCCTTTTTGAAAGGTATGTAAAGTTACATAAATCTGACGCTTGAATGTTTACAGTTTTTAGATGATAATGGGCTTATGAATCCTTCATGAATCCTTCATGTGGATTTTAAGAATGAGTCATGTTTGATTTCTTAGTTTCTGACTTTATTTGTCTTTAACATGTTAATTCAGACCTGATATCTGAAGGATTGCACTGTGTAAGCTGGGTCCTCTTATAGTATGTATACCCACATAATCACTTAACCAAATTAACTAAAGCACAGGTGGAAATACATCAGATAAACTGCTCGCAGCTTTCTTGATGTGAGTAAACTTTAAATGCTCGATACAGAAGTGAAAACAGGATGGCCAATTTAAAAAATAAAATATAATAGCTAAGGATTTCACTTTAACCCCATTACGGACTGTGTCAGGCTCCTGAAATCCTTTTTCTGCGCTCTGTTAGTCAGCTGATGTATGTGCAGATAGGAGTGAGCTGGAGAGGTTATTGAAATCACCTGTATCTAATATGGGTATTCAGAGATATGCACTGCAAGTCAGTATCGGGGGTAAAGCAGAATTGGTTTTTCATTAAAAATCTGTCCAGAATGTCATTTTTTTCCCACTGAACAGGTCAGTGTGAGTGCATCAGCATCATCTCCTTCTAAACCCATCCAGCCCTGCCGACTCACCTAAAGCGTGATTAATATGGCTTATATTGTGGCGTGATGTAAAAGCTTTCACAGAGGATTTTCTGCCTTGTCATGAATTTTGCTTTTGTGAAGAACTGCTGAAAAACATTTTTTAGGACATTTTGTAAATGTGTATTTAACCTCAGATCAGAATTTGAGATGATGGTAACAATGGTTTCAAACACGTGGTTGCTGTCCTGCTAAAGCCCATTTTGTGGGGCTGTGACCTCTTAAAACAAACTAAAACCCATTTTAGTTGACACTGCTTTAAAACAGCTGGCAAATACAAGTAGTCAGATGTAGTGAGTGAGGTAATTAATATTTCCATTAAAACTACCACTGCAGCCTTCATTTGAACAGATGTGAACCTAATTTGATAGCAGCCAGTTTTCCTCCACTTTTTAAACTATTTTCTTCATTTCTGAACCACAGATTTTAGTTTTCTCTAAATGTAAAACTAAAGGTGGATAAATGATCAAGATTAATCCCACAGAGAGAGAAAAAGCTCCTGGCTGGCAGCAGAGAGACTGAGGATGCGTATCTTGTCTGGATCACTGCTTTTTAATTACACAGTCATGCTGAAAAAGATCAAATCTCCCCGCTCTTTGTCTCTGCTCTGTTTTTAACACCTTTGTCTTTTCTTTTTCTCTCACCACAAAGTCTTTTTTTCTCCTTTGTCATCACATTCGTAAAGCATTTTTTTTCTCACAAAGAAATCTGACTGTATCGATTGTTCTGCCTTCATTTGTTTTATGGCAGACGCCGCTGTCAGATTTGATCAATGTAAAGAAAATAATGACTTTCACTTCAAGCACTGCATCACATTTAAATCCCTGTGTTCAGCCATTTTTATATTTTCCAGCAACAGAACATCCTGGTTTGTTTTCCCATCGTCAACGTGTCTTTAACTTTTCATCTGTTGTTTGTCTTTTAGATACCTGTTGGCGACGGCAGGCGACGACCGCTTCGTGAAGACATGGGATCTGAGGAGGCTCTACGATCCCATCACAGTTCAGAAACGCTGTCTGGGCAATGAAATCAACTGGCCACTGAATGCACCGGGGGTTTTGATCGCCCAGGACAACGGCATCGTGGTGTAAGAAAGCTTGTCTCTATTTCTTTGTTACTTTGTAACTTTAAATCTGACACACAGAAATTTACACTTCAGCGTTTACATTGTATCTCTGTTATTTGTCTCCAAGGTTTGAAAGATAAGTTGGACAGTTGTAAACCAAAATGAACAAATACTTAAGAGTACGTGAGTCCAACATTAAAGCATGGAGGCCGTCTAGCCACAAGTTTATCAATACAGTGCTATATGTATTTAATACATATAGCACTGTAATGCTCAGAAAAGAGACAGTACGTTGAAGCAGTGTACTCCAGGGTGAACCAAAGCCAAATCACTGACCTCTGTCTTTGTTAGGGACACATTAGCATTTACACATGAGAACATCGGCGATCAGACACACCCCAGAATCTCTTTGGGAAAGGATTTGAGAAATCAAATCAAAATTTCTATCAATCACTGTTCGCTTGGAATCTAGATTCTTAAGATGCACTTTAAAATAAAAAGAATGTAAAAGTATTGGGAAAGGAATTCTTTGTCAGCTAATGGAAACAAAAAAGAACCAGGACAATCACTGATAATGAAACTAATAGCAATTCTTTCTCTTGAATGAAATTATCAGAGTTCATTTTTTCCCTTGAGCTTCTTCACAATCACTTCCTCTTATTCAGAAGAAATCTAAAGAGTAGGACCCACAGCTGCTGGCACATCCCTCGGGTACTCAGCCTCTCCTGAGAGTTTCACCTGGTCAGCAAGAGTGTGGGAGCTGGTTTGGTAATGGTTTCATGTACGCTCTTTTAGCTCATGGGGCTAACTGTGTCAGCCTTAACCTAAAAGTCACCACATGAAACTTGGAAAGAAAATCCTATTTACAGAAGTCTTTCCACTGTGTTTCCTAACTACACATCATTTGGCATACTCACTTGTGCTGTTTTTGTTGATGTGTCCCAAAAAGTTAAGGTGTGGAAAACGCCCAGCACCTTCAAAAGATTATGAACTTCAGGTTACAGCTTTGTAAATTCTGTAGTAGAAACAGTCTGGAAGATGAACAGAGTGGCTGCATTTAGCATTGAAAACAAAAATTCAGCATCAAAGGTGATATCGTAGTTCAGCCTTACTTTCCAGAGTGAATCAAACTCCAAAGGTAGTGGAGCTTACACAGCCATAATGAAACCTAACAAACTCCACACTCCCACTTCTCCTCAGCGATCTGTCAACATATGCAGTCTTGAAGTAAGAATATAAAAATTAATTATGACTAAACTTCTGCATTTAAGTTGGTCTCTTTCTTTCTTTTTTTAATTTAGGAAAGGTTCACAAGGAGTCCATTACATCGACCATCACATGCGCTCGCTCTTTGCAATTCCCCGGTCCGGCACAGTGTGGGTGAGTAACTGTTACAATCTTCCATTCTTCAGTCATCAGCATCCCATAATTCAGTCACAGAGCACAAAATAAATTAGCTTTGAACTTCAGGAAACCCTTAAATCAAGGGCACGACAGTCATTTTTTAAAACAATGAAGAAAGTTTGAGGATGTTAATATTATTCGATATATATGGATAAAGAGTAGTGTTTGTGTATTTGTGGCACTGAAATACTTCAGGAAGTTAAGGCCAACACAGACTTCGGGAGTATAAAGGTATTCCATAATTTTGTTACTGTCAAAAATTCCTCTTAAAGGTCAAATCCAAGTCTTGCATTTCACTCTTCTTTGCTTACACTGAACCTATTTTTTCCTCCTGAGGATGTGAATCTTCAGAAGTTTTTCTGGTAGGTTTCAGTTATTATTTTTTTTCAAGCGTCAGGACATTTTGCCTTTGTTTGGAACGGTCTCCAACAGTGGATTAGTCCACGTTTTGCTCTTAAGTGAGTATTTATGGGAGAAGAGTTGCCCTCTAGTATTAAATTGATTTAAAATAAACTACAGTCTGTGTTTTATTGTGATTAATGAACACGTCCCCCATCGCAACAGTGTGGTGTTAAATAGTTTAGGCCAGGCGTAGAGCGAGGTGGCATTGAGCAATAGGATAGGTATAGGATGTGTCAGTTATGGATTCAAAACGGTATTTTATCATTTTGTTGATGATGAGGAAAATAAAGACTGCTACCTTCTTTTACCCTTTCTAATCCTTGAAAAGCTCCTTTTGCTGCAGTGTTTTGGGTTTAATTGTGTGGGAGTGGAAAAAACTACTGGAACTGATACATTTGAGGCTAGTTGTGCTTCTGTAATTAGTCTCATTACTCAAACTATCCCTGAGTGTCTGAAATTTGCTCTAAGTTACTGAGAGAAACTTTTTTTCCTCAGCAGTGCTGTGTAATTTAATATTTCATTTTCTATGCTTCCCTGCAGTCTCTGTCATACACCGAGTGGATTAACAGTCTGGTGACCGCAGACAGCTTCGGAGAGGTGATTTTGTCTCTGTTACCTCAGATCAGCTACGTTGCTCCTTACGTCAAACGCACAATAGAGAGACGATTTGTAAGTTTACTTTTCCTCCCTTCATTTGTTTTTATTGCGCTTTATTTTTCCCTATGTTTACTTCAAAAATATCATTTTACATTTTATCAGATGTCATATAAAATTGGTAGTGTTCATAGAAAATAAGACAAAGAACATGAATTGAATAGAGAGTGTGCCCAGTTGCAGTGACAGAATTGCTCAGATTTTGTGACAAGCTAACGGTCCATTTTATTAACCTGTTCCCTTCAGCCCATCTACTTCACATCTATGGTGCCTTATGATGCAACTGAAGAAGAAAAGCAAGAGATGGGAGGAGAGGAAGAGGAAGGAAATGCTGTTGAAGAGCAGCAGGGAGGAGAGACAGAAGAACCAGATGCTACACAGGAAGCAGGAAATGAGAACGACAGTGAAGGAGGAAGAGTTGGACGAAAATGTCCTCCGCTGAAATTCCAGACCTACAAAGAGGCTACAAAGAAATACTGCCTCCACTATACAGATTTCGATTTTGTAGGTTAATTTTTATCTTCATTTGCTTTCATTGTTTATTATTAAACAGATATTTATTTAAAAAAGTAAGAAATGTTCAAGTAATATATGTAGACCAAAGACAAACTGGAGAAAAAGGCTATGGTAGAATGGAGAACAAAATAAGAGGAAGACCACACTGACACTGTAATAATCATTCATCCTGACTTTCAGCGGCGCACTGCAGGAAGCGAGAGGCGAGCTGTGTGGAAACGCATGAAAGACACAGAAGTGAAGGCAAAGATCATCCTGGATGACATGCCTTTGTCTGCTCTATATAAGGTATCTGAAACACACACACACTCACACACAGGGCGGGTATCATCAGACTCCGACTGTAGTGCAACTCAAAGAAGAAAAGCAGGAAAAGATAAACAGTGCAATGAGAGGAAATGGAGGTGAGATCTGTAAGAATAGCCTCCTTCTCCTCCCCCTTCTGCCTCCTCCTCTGATGGGCAGCTATAAAGATGGGCTGAATGTAATGATGTGTTAAATGAGAAAAATGTCACCCTCAGTGGAAGGAGGGAGGGGGAGATGGAAAGCACCCATTTGAGGATTTGATGTGTTTAATTTTAAGAGAGGCAGAGTGGAGGGTGTCACTGTGCCCTCTGGGATGAAATGATGGACGGACACTTCTTGGGACAGGCTCCAAAACAAAACAGCAGGAGAGGTTTTTGACTGGCTCTTTGTCTGAGGGGGATAAATGGATTAGAAAGAGGAGGATGGCAACTTGGGAAAGGGAGAAATAAAGGGAGACGGACACCAGGAGGATTTATAATGATGAAGAGTGGGATGGATAAGCTTCTGTAAGGAAAAGCAGGAGGAGGTGATGATATTGACTCAGAGCTACAGCTGCGTCATTCACTGTGGACAGAGAAAACAAGAAATTAGCCTATAAATAAAACCGCTGTTGCCTTATTAGAACACAGCAAAAGCTGTTGGTATTAAATATGGAGTCCCACAGGGATCCACACTTGGTCCTCTGCTGTTCTGCCTCTAAATAATGCCAGTATCTGCTCTTCTGCAAATTGACCTCTGATGTTCAGTTGCTGGTTTAAGAGCACAGACGAGAAATATTTTCAGCTGTCTTTTCTCATTTCTTCAGATTCGTTTCAACCCAAACATGAGCTGCCATGAC